>NC_047672.1:12470912-12605912 GCF_011762505.2 Arvicanthis niloticus | reverse complement strand
GCTGTATAAATCATGCCAGGGCTGTGGGGCTGCAATGGGCTAGAAAATAAAAAACCATAAAAGTGTCATATTGAAATACAGTCACTGAGAATTCTTTTATGATGAGTCTAAATTCGCCTGACATTCTCACAAATTCAGGGGCCTGCTTGGGTTGTTTATACCCGGCCTTTCTCTGTCAGTCACGAAGTCCCAGCTTCCACAGCAAATTATTCTAAACAGGGCTTATTATCAAGGCATAAAAAAGTTAAAACACAGATGGCTGGAGAGTTCCTGTTTAATTTAAATGCCCTGTGGCCCACACCAACGTGAGTCTGTCTTGTCCTAGATTTATGATCAATAAATTGGCTGCACTTATTAGATGGCAGGGCCCTAAGATGTTGGTGGGGAGTATTTCAAATAGAATTAACATGAAGAGATGCAGAGCCATATCCTATCATCTGTGAAATATGGGGCAGACAAGCCGCACATAAGCATGTATGACCATTTGTACCAAGGGCTACACGGCCCACACACCTCCATCAGCACCAAGACCCATGGCAGGTATTAATTATTATCTTAGACTTAATTAGTGGTGGCATTTTTCTCCCCAGGTTAACTTAAAAAAAAAAACATAATAAATAACCCTCAGAACATAAGCAAATAGGGGGCCAGATTTTCGGAGTGAAAGGAAGGAAGTTTGGGGTCCAAAAATATAAGCAGGGTTCTTAGAAGCATTTTATTTGGAGTGACACACTGCCTGTTTGTGAAAATATGAGCCAGCTTTCTCCTTGGCTGCTTTACCTTTTGACCTCGCTTGTACATCATCGGCGTTTGTCGGGTATCTGGTATGCTGAAGGCATTGCCATGGGTGAGTGTGAATATTGAAAAGAAGCAGAGAAGCCTCTGACCTTGAGGTAACCCGAACCCAGGGCACCTGAGCTGAGCACACCGGTGGGTGAACAGGATTCTGCATATACCTCAAGCTGCCATTAAATGTCCCTTTAAGGAACTATTTGGGGGGGAGGGAAGAAGGACAAGAGAGGTTAATAGGTAGTTGAGTAAGATCAAAGTATGTTATATATCTGTAGGAAAATCTCAGAATGAAACCTATTCTTTTGTTCAATTAATACACACTAATAAAATACTTTGAAGGTTAGACAATGTCTGTTTTATGTGCAAGGCAGTCTTATGGCAGGGGAAAAGCTGGGACTTTGGAACTGTCAACAGGAACAGGCAGGAGCCAGACAGCCTGGTATTCAGGTCCAGACTTGGCTTTCTACTGAGTGTGTGTCTGGGAGCCCAGGGTAAATTGCTCCATCTCTTTCTTTTGATTTCTCCAGGTGAGAAGGAAGGGACTGCTAAGAATCAAAGGAGGGGTAAGGACAGTCCATCTGCACACCATATTTCGAGCCATGGGGCTGCGGGGGAGTGGTACACAGAGCCTGCCTCTGTGGTCTGTCTGCTGCAGGAACTCTTTCCAATCCACCCAGGAAACAGAACAAGGGCCTGGGGAATGCATTCCTCACACCACCAGAGCAATACTGTTCCATCTCATCTCCCCGTTCCCTTGCCACAGGGATTGACTCTCTTTTGGGAGTGACAGCATATCTTAGTGTTTGGGAAAGAAGTGTTTGGGAGGGCATGCCAGCAGGTGCACTTAGTTATGGGGACCTACTGCCACCATTGTAGGTCACAGCATCTCTGTCTGGCTTTCCCTTGGACCTTCAACTCTCTTTTGGGAGTGACAGCATATCTTAGTGTTTGGGAAAGAAGTGTTTGGGAGGGCATGCCAGCAGGTGCACTTAGTTATGGGGACCTACTGCCACCATTGTAGGTCACAGCATCTCTGTCTGGCTTTCCCTTGGACCTTCAACTCTCTTTTGGGAGTGACAGCATATCTTAGTGTTTGGGAAAGAAGTGTTTGGGAGGGCATGCCAGCAGGTGCACTTAGTTATGGGGACCTACTGCCACCATTGTAGGTCACAGCATCTCTGTCTGGCTTTCCCTTGGACCTTCATTCGAAGAAATGTCCGAATGGAAGGCTTAATGGCAAATAACTTCAGTGACCCACATTGACAACGTCAAGGGTTCCACCGTGTACTAAAGCGAGCCATCTTCTTCAACGATGATTACTACAAAATGATGGCGCTCTTCCCTCTATGTGAGTCAGACCTACTTAAGGAAAAGCCGTGGGAGGAGAAAGGCTCCCAGCGCTACTTATTTCCCAAGAAGAGCAGAGTGACCTTGGCCTTATTACTGTGTGTTTTGGCCCTGGAGCAGGGAGCAGATGGGGGAGACCATCTCCTCCCTCAGAGTTACCCACCAGGCCTTGCACTGAAGTTCCAGCATCTTGTAAAATCCCCCTAGCCTCTCAAAGGAAGCAAATGATTGGCTAACACTGGCTGCCAAAGCCGCCTGAGGCTTTGCCAGGGTTCACCCCAGTTCATGCCTTCAAGTGTCCTTGTCTCTCTGGAAAGCAGGCGCCCTCAAGATTTGTAACTTGGCTGCGGTCAAATAACTTTGAAATGGAATGTTGTATCTCAAGATTGATAGCCCAGTGGGCACCAAGATCTCATTTGTTTCCTGCCCAGGAATTTTTCAGCGGAGGAGAGGTGAAGGCGGAAGTGTGGAGCGGAATATCAAGATAGATGCAGCACGTGTACTGCTCCCCCCCATGCTGCCCCCTCCCCGTCCCTTTTAGACGTTCACAGACAGCCTTGAACCTTCCTTTACAGCTGTAGGGCTCCCGGGAACCGGGCTCCACAATTTGTCTGGGTTGCCACTCCTTGGGTGAGGAGCTGGGGAACAAGGTACTATGGAAGAAGAAGAAGACGATCCAGAGTGCTCTTCTGTAGTCCTCCCTGAGGACCTAGCGGTCATTTCCCTAGCTCTACCCGCTAGTGCCTCGCTGTTGAGAACCCCTTGGTCAAAGAGAACTGCCTTACTCAAGCTTATGATCCCTCTGTGGTGGTATCTTGAATCTCACGACTGGCCAACACGGAGTTCCACCCTTTGCCCCTGCTGGCCAGCTCTGTGACCATCCCAGGTCATTTGGCACTGGCCCAAGCCTCTGGGAGAATGCAGGATAGCTCACCTTTTCCTTCCAACCAGCCCTGATATCCTACCCAGCTGGGGCTCCCCAGTAATCCTCATCTCATCCCGTCTGTTCCTTGGGAAACCTCACCTGTGACAGCTTTCCCAGCATGCCCTGAGAGGAGAGGCGCCTAAAGAACACAAAAGAGAAAGGCCTCCACACGTGACTGGACAACAACACACTGACATCCATTCGATACGTAGACGCCATGACCTGCTTCCCCTTCTCCATTTCTGGGGTGGGGTAGAGGGAGAACAGAGCTGTTGGCGCGACCGTAGTAAAGGACGTGCCAACGAGGTGACTAACTTCATCTCTTCCCCAGAATGCCATCACACTCTGAGAAGAACATGCCTGTTAAATCTGAGCACCTTTGCTACGTTCATGGGCACATTTCTACCTTTGGGAGAGATTGAAATAGGAACGTTGGGGCCAGGAGAGCCGCAGGAGCTCTGACTGTGAGTAGGAAGAGAGTGAACCTCACCCGCGGAACGTGAGGCCAGAGAGACGCTCCGCTTCTTCTACATTTATACCTAAAATTCTAGGAACACCCTGAAATTTGAGTTTTGGAAAAAAAAAAGAGTAACCTGTTATTGATATGCAAAATGAGAGGTTATCAGCTTATGAAGTTTTAGCGGCCAGCTAGCTTAGAGCTAGGAGCAATGTAGGTGGGTGAGGAGCAGGCAGGAAGAACCGGCTAGAACTGCCCTACCACCTCCTGAGCCTGAGATGCCAGGAGCCAAAGAGATGTTCCCCACCGCACCTATAGAGGAAAATATGGTTTACATTATCATAAAGACATGCCACAGGTACTTGCTACCGTGGCAAGTGTTTCTCGGCTTCGATTTATAGACAGTGATGCAAAGTCGTCTCTTAAAATAAGTGTCTATAAATACAAATGAATTCTATCCTGTGAAGTTTTATACAAGCAGCTCACAGAAATCGCTTTGAAAACATCACAGTGGCGGTATGTGAATGAGGAGAGTCTGCTATTAAGCCTGCTGTTTGGGGGTTCAGAAGAATTAGATAAAAGGCATGGTTAGCCACTGTGTTGTAGAAACACAGCAAGTATTAAATAAATGCCAAATGCTATCAACTTAGAATTTATGGCAGGTTGTTCCAACTGTGTACAGTTTTCACTGTTCTTTCTGATATGTTCCTAAGTGGGCTGGTTTTTTTTTTTTCCTCCCTGTTACATATTAGATAAAATGGGCTCAGGGTTTTTAGTGCCTAGCATTCGTGCATGGTTGAGATTTTGTTATTGATCACATCCCTGTTATTGTTTGCTAGTCACCTATAGGACACGTAGCAGGCATCGTTGAAGCCATTAGTTAATCACAAAGACTGGGAGCAGTGATTCCTGTCTGCAATCACAGCATGTAGGAGGCTGAGGCAGGAGGATAAGTGAAAGTTCGGGCATCCTGAGCTATTCAGTGATTCCAGGCCAGCCTGGGATACAGAGTAAGATCATGAGTTAAGAAGAAAATCATAACTCTATGGAGTGTTACTTCTCCATGCTCTAGAGAGCTTGGCCTACACAAAATGTGTGTGTATGTGTCAGTGTGTGTGTATGTATGTGTGTGTATATGTGTGAGTGTATGTATGTGTGTGTATGTGTGTGAGTGTATACATGTATGTACATGTGTAAGTGTGTATGTATGTGATATATGTGAGTGTATATGTGTATGAGTGTGTGTATGTGTGTAAGTGTATATGTGTATGTGTGAGTGTATATATGTATGTGTGTATGTGTGTGAGTGTATATGTGAGTATGTATATGTGTGTGAGTGTATATGAGTGTGTATGTGTGTGTGAGTGTATATGTGTATGTGTGTGCATGTGAGTGTGTGTATGTGTGTGAGTGTATATGTGTGTGTGTGTGTGTTAGGGGTGAGGGGGGCTTTTTGTTCCATTTTGTTTTGTTTGCCTATTTTTCCTATTGGTTTTTGTTTTGTTGGGTTTTTGTTTGAGAGAGACAGAGAGAGAGAGAGAGAGAGAGAGAGAGAGAGAGAGAGAACAGGAAGTTGGGTGAGTAGCAAGATGATATGGGAGGAATTGAAGGAGGGAAAAACATGATCAAAATATGTTCCATAAAAAATTTCAATAAAAATATTTAAAAAGAAATCATTAAAAACAAAAATAAAATAAAACACACAAACAAAAAACCTAGAGAAAATCTGCAATCAGAAAGATCTTCAGACTGGATATAGAAACACTTTAGGAAGCTTGAGAAAACTAGTTGTTTTCATTTTTGTGTGTGTGTGTCACCCAAAGATCTATTTAAAGAACTCTTATGGGAAGTCTGGAAACACCCAAGAACAAGGCACAGAGACTGACCTGATGGAAGAGGGGTGGGTGGGTCCTGGACACCTACACCCCAGCCCACCAAGGCTTGTGTCATTTTAAAAGCTGACTCTGGGCACAGTTTTGTTCTTAATCTCTGTAGAGATGGCTCTTTGTGTGCTCAGCATGGTCAAAAAACATGTATTTTTAAATTAATTAATGCACAGTGACCATACAGTTACACATACTTATGGTCTTGTCCACCCCCTCGTTTTTCTGAGGCAGGGTCTAACTAACCTGAAACTTACTATGTTTGCTAGGCTGACCTTGAATTCATAGAGATCACCTGCCTCTGCCTCCTGAGTGCTGGAACTAAATCTCTTTTTTACATTTTTGAAAAACAATTTCTTGCCAGGTACAATCATGACATTTAATACATGCTAGTGATATATACTAATAGATCAGGGCCACTGGCGCTATTGATTCAGATGGCATTCTTGCTTTGTAATAAAATGCTCAAAGTTCTCACTACTATTTTGAAATATCCAATTAGTTGTTAACTATGGTTATCCTACTGTGGCAGAGAACCCTAGAAGCCATTCCTTGTATAATCTGCATCCTGAAAGTATGAAGCAGAGGTCACAGACTCCCTTTGACAGTATTTCATACGTGTCTTGCCACAGAGCCAAACATATATTCATAGGTATGAATAAATACACACGAACATATATAAATCCAGGGGAAACACCAACCAAAGAGCCAAGGCTATAAATTCCATCCAGAACCTTGAGTTTCTGGCATATTGATCACTGCATAGCCCCAAGACCCAGAAAGACCCTTGGTACACACCAGATAAACAAACAAAAGAATGAATAGAAAGTTTGTCACAGGAACACCTGAGAGATAGAATTAATGGATCACGGGGAGGGGGCATGTTTTCCAAGCTCTCTGAAGGAGCTGTTTGGAAGACCAGCCTGGGTGGTGGAAAGAACATGATACCCTGAGTGTTGGGAGCTCCAGAGGCTCACACCTGGGGTTATGAGTCAGCCAAAGAAATGCTAAGAAAAGAAAAGAAAAGAAAACCGGAGGACTCCAAGAAGGAAAGACCCTGGTGGTAGGTGGGGCTTGGGAATGCAAATGAGTCAAAAGTGATTTGAGATTTGACCAGGGAGATACATGGAGAATTGGCACTGTCACAGTCATTGTCAGAATAATGGTCAGGCGTTAGCTTGGGGTGTATATATAGATCAGCCCTCAGCTCTGTAGACATGACTCAGACTAGGTAGCTGCTGTGTGTCCTGGAGAAAGAGGCAGAAGAGTGACAAGCCTGTGCTCCGGATTATCCCACAGGCTTTGCCAAAACGCAAGCCTGTGATGTACCTCGGCCAGCGGGTGACGGGAAGAGTTACAGCTAAGTGAGCATTCCTGTTTCACATGCTTAAGTGCTATGTTCCACACCCTGCTCCTCCTCCCTGCTCCACCCCAGGCCATCCTACCAGGCACCCAGATGCTTTCTTTCATCTTTTCACCAAGCTTCTGCGACCACTAATCCTTGGAGAGTAAATCTGGTCCTGAATACTTCTTGTCCCCAGGTCCCATGGCATTTATTTGATACCACTCTGCTGGCTCAATGGACAGATGTGGGTTGTCCCCATACATGGATGAAAAAGAACTTACTACAATAAAGAAAATGGAAAGAGATCAAGGAAGACAACCTCTTTCCTATATACACCCACAGACACACACCCACACATACCCCACATATGCCAACACACATATATGTAAGCATGCACAACACACACACACACACACACACACACACACACACAGAATAAAAATAAAATTGAGAAAGTTGCTCTAACTAAGGGAGCAAAATACATTTTAAATTTTTTGAGGATTTTATACCTGAATATTGTTTTATATCATTCCATCCGTCCATGTGTCCCTCCACCAACTCCCTCTTTATTATTGATGTGTATATGTGTATGCGTGTGTGTGTGTGTGTGTGTGTGTGTGTGTGTGTGTGTGTGTGTATGTGTATAAGAGAGTGACAGAGAGAGAGACAGACAGACAGATAGGCAGAGAATGAGAAACTGAGTCCATTTAATGCTGTTTTTACATTCATGGGTTCAGGGCTGACCACTTGAGATTGGACAAACTGTCAGGGAGAGAAAATAATTCTTTCTTTGTCAACAGCCACTGACTGACTGTAGCTCTTTATCTAGGGGTAGAACTTTGTGGAAATTTCCTTGCTGCCGGGTCAACTGGACTCATTGTTGTTCAGGTCTTTGTTAAGCCACCACACTGTTGAGACTTCCTGGGTGTAGCTTCTTTGTCATGTCTAGAAGACATACCAAAGACCTCCTGGCCCTCTGGCTCTTACAATCCTGACCTGTCTCCTATGACGTTCTTTGAGTGTTTGGTGTAGGGACTGTGTTATATGTAGGTGTATCAGCTAGAGCTAGGCACCTCAAACGACTTATTCTTTGCATTTTAACCATTTATAAGTCTCTATAATTGTATAAAAGATGCTTCTTTGATGAGAAGTAAGAGCTACACTTATTTCTGAGTGTAAGTATTTGAAGTACAGTTAGAAATTACATTGGTTTAGGAAAGATGGCAGCAGTAGGTTCCCCTATAATATCTATGATCTTTCCAGACAGGTTAGGTTTACAGTTCCAGGCATGAACTGCATCTGATTGAGTGGCTAAGTCTAATTACACAGCTGTGGTTATCCCCAAGTTAAAAGTGGGGATGTCTTGCTGGGCTGGTCATTGCTGTGGTTCACATGCATCACAGTTTGGTAGGATTACTGATTGGTTTTCTCCACTGGTAGCTTGCATAGCACCTTCAGATCCTATGAGAGTGAGATCTCAGGGAGGAAGCTTATAAGCCATTTCTACCTCGGTTCCTCCATGTTCTGCAAGAGTCTATTGATAAAAATAAAAGTTACTTCTTTATCATTTCAAACAGTTATTTTAAAGCACACCAGAAGAGGCACATCACACTAGACCAATATGCTCATTATAAATAATTCTCATCCATCCCTGAAAGCCTTTTATGTTTTTACTACCTTGCTTCAGACTCTCAGTATTGTACTGCAATCCCTTGTGGATTTGAAGGTAATGAAATGGCTTTTCTTAAACAAATATTTTAGGAGTCACACTTCACTAAATCAAGACTCACCTTTTACTCAGACCTAGCTAGATTTGAATGCATATTGTACAGCTCCAACCTGGGCTTTTCCTGTAGCCCATTTCCAAAAACATATTTGTTCAGCCTTATCAGTCGGGTGTTTAATCATGCCTCCTTTGTATCAGGCACCTCAAGGGCAGGAGATAACACACGTGGGTTTGGATTTTAATAGCTGGGAATATGTCTATGCGAGGTTCATTGTATTTGCTAGATGTCAGATGCCGGGAAGGACAGTAAAACATTATTGTGATCCTTGGTGTTTCCAAGTGGCTGGGATGGTGGTGTCATCTTTGCGGCACTGAGATTGTGCTGTGATGTCAGTCTGGGAATACTTGGGAGTGTGCAAATGGAGTGTGGATGGGTGACTGTGGGTTGTACTAGTTGGACATGTAGAGGGGTGATGGAGTGGGTTTCCAGGGAGTCTATATGCATAGACAGACATGGTATTTCTTTCCTGCTATATTAATTCCAGGGCTGAGATTTCAGATCTACTTTGGTCAGTAGCAATTCTTTTCTTTTTTACCAAAATCTAGAAAATACAGAAATATACCAAGAAAAAAAGGAAATAACCCTAGACTCTATAAATCATAGAATAGCTGACTGTGATTTTGGTATATTTCTGCGTGTCTCTTTTTTCTCTCATCACGCAAACACATTTTTAAAAGAGCAATCTTTAGGATTCTATTGTTTATCCAACTTAGTTTTTCATTTACTACAATTAGAATTTTATGTTAATAGATACCAGCTGAAAAATACCTCCTCTTGCATCATTTGTTCAAACTCTTCCTTTGCTGATGAACATTTAGCCTGTTTTCATTTTTCTTACTTACATAAAAATAAACATTCTTGAATATAAATATACTAGCTAGTAGCTCTGTCAAATCATTTCTGTTCTTATTCTTGGCTGTCCTCCCTGGGGCTGTGGAGTTGTCAGTGTGCCTTGTGTCCTGATGGCAGACTGATGGTTTATTTGGGGGAGGATGATTGGCAGTCACATGGCCCAATGACATCTCATCAATTAATGACTTTGCTTGTTTATTCGGCAAGAAGCTTCGACAATGTCCTCTGAGGTAGACACTGTTGGAACCTTCAAGAGTAGGTCAAGGACTCTCCAACAGTTGGGGAGATGCTTGGGCAGCACTCATGGCACCCTTGATTGTGTCTGACCGTGACAACTGTCAATACTCACGGGGACTCTCGAAACAGCATATGTGTTATAACCATTCAATGCTCACACAGTTACTAACAGTGTCATGGTTTCCACAGCAAGACAACGAAAGCACAGGGAGGTGAACTCATTTTTCTGAAGATTTCACAGCAAGTAAGAGGTTGGACTTGGGCATGAGGTCAGCCTTTAAAGAGATAAGCGTTCACTGCTGGTGTAAACTTTTAACATTAAGCAGGTTACTGCAAAGCTAATCTGGTGTCATTTTCTCCAGTGCTTTGAATGCTAACGAGAGTGTCTGCCCCAAGAGAAGCACTGATGGACAGCAGGCTAGATGGATCTGTGGTGGGTGACTTGGGTGAATCATTATTTTGTTGTTTGTTCCTTTATGGTACTAGGACTAGAACCTGGGCTTTCCATGTGCTAAGCAAGTGTTTAACCACTGGGATATATCTATATCCCCCTTTATAAGTCAATTATTTGAACGTAGGAAGTCATCTCAAGAGATATCTAGGGAAGTCATGGAGAAGTAATATCTGATAAGAAAACTAGTAGGGGAGATACAGAGATGGGGAGAAGGCTTGGCATGTGAAACTACTTGATGCATAACTATGAGAATGGAGTTCAAATCTTCAGCACCTGTGTAAGATTCTGGGCATGGTTGTGTGTCCACACACTGTGCATAACCCTCCGGTAGGTGCTGGGAGGCAGAAAGAAGGGAGAGAAAAGGGAGGGATTCAATGGGATTTGTTGGGTGCCAGCCCAGCTCCATTTTCAGACCTGTCTCAAGAGAAGAAGGCAGGGAGTGACAAATCATTACACTGAGTGCATGCTTTCTCTGTCCTCTGTGTACACTCATGCGTGCATGCATTTGTATACACACGTGCACAAACATGTATACATACATCTATACACGCAATTTTTAGAAAGAAAAGAAGAACAAAACAGTAATAATTGTCTTCGTAATAATACGGATCTTAGTGAAGCCCTGGTTTATATTGCTAGCACACTTTTTGAAAAGCTCGCTGGACACACATGGATGGATGGATGAATGGGTGGTTTGGTATCAGCCACGGAGGGAATAAACTAAAGAACGTGGAAAGTGATTCTAAGCAGGGCTCGTTTGTTCTTTCTTTCTTTCTTTCTTTCTTTCTTTCTTTCTTTCTTTCCTCTCTTTCTTTCTTTTAAGCACATGGGCTGAGTGGATAACTATTTATGGGCACAGGCTCAGGCTTGTGAGAAGTTGTATGAGTCTAGAGAGAGGAAGAGCTCGATGGGACTACCAACAAGGAGCTTCTTCCTCTCCTCCTCTGCTGCATCTTACTGAGCTGTGCAAAACTGTGGAGGCTTTGCTGAGATAGTGGGGACTCCTAGGCAGCTGGGAGTTGAGTGCCGTGGAAGAACCATGGTGGGAACTGGGGGACAATGTCTGTCTGTGTCAGTTCTGTTTCCAGGCCAACAACATGGATGGGGACCAACTTCATCTAATCCTGTTGATGGACACCTGCCTGGGAAGCCCTGGTGTAGCATCAGCTGAATGTGGTGAAGACAAGGACATAGATGAGACTGGGGCTGAAATAAAGTTCACACATCTGTCACACATCTGGACCAGCCTCCCTCCACCCCAGTACAGATGAGGAAAACAGACCTCACATAGTAAGGAATGGGTCATCCTAAGATCATGGCCTATTTTAAATAACATATCCTTGTCAAGACTGTCGGTGTGAAGCAGGTCTCTGCATTTTTGATGTTGAGGCTAGACCAGTCACTTAAATTCCATGTGTTTTTCTCAGGTGTGACCTGGGGATGTGAGAGTTGAATACTGCACATAATGAGGGTATACATAATAAAATCTCAATAAGATTAATGCAGGACCCTTGTTATGGATGGAGGGAGGGAGGGAGAGAGAGAGAGGGAAACACACACAAACACACACACAGAGAGAGAGAGAGAGAGAGAGAGAGAGAGAGAGAGAGAGAGAGAGAGAGAATGCAAAAAGCCAAACTACTACTAGCACTACACTAAACTGATATGCTAGTATGTCAAAACCCAGGACATACACACAGGTAAAACATTAACATTTGAAATCTCCAGTCTGAGTACTTTCCTTAAGCCCGGGTTATGCACGTATTTTAGTGAATAATTCACCACAGCATTAGCTGTCTCATTTTATTAAAACTTCAAAGGACTCGGGATAAGTAACCGCCAGATAACTTTAAAGAGCACACAACCCCACAGATCTAAAGAATATTTAGCCAGGCCTCCCAGCCCCACCCCTCACCCCCACCGATGTCGGAGGCACAGATCTCGTGTCTTTCTGTCTGATGGGAATGGTATCAGACCACATCTCATTGGCTGTGCTCTGTAAGAGCAGCCAAAGTCAGGCAGAGAAAGCCCTGGCCTAAGGCTGGTTCATGGGTCTACAAGTGTGGCCAGTGGGGAGGAAGTCTGAATGAGCCTCTTCTTTTATGTGATTCATTTACAGTCTTCCAGCCAGTAGGGAGTGTGTGCAGCTTATAGCACTGACCCTGGAGCCTGACCTGTAGGGTTTGTTCTTCCAGCTCTGCTACTTTCTTTGTGTCTATAGGCAAGGTGCACGGCTTCTCTGGGCCCCTTTCCTCATTTGAAAAACAAGGATAACATTACCTCTTCATAGGATTGCTAGGGATCAACTGGAACAGCATACGGAAAGCATTTAGAGCCCTATCCAACTCATGGCATGAACACAATGTCATGTTAGTTTGTTATTGATATATATATCAATATATATATCAATAATATATATATAACAAATATATATATAACAAATATATATATTTGTTTTTTGTTTCTCGAGACAAGGTTTCTCTGTATAGCAATGGCTGTCCTGGAACTCACTCTGTAGACCAGGCTGACCTCAAACTCAGAAATCCTCCTGCCTCTGCCTTCCAAGTGCTGGGATTAAAGGTGTGTGCCACCACTGCCTGGTGCTATACTTTTTATTGTAGTAAAATATATAAAATGAAATGTCCAATTTTTCCCATTTCAAGAGCACAAGAATGACATTAAGTACATCACATTGTTGGTGGTGGCAAGCACCTATACCCACTGATCAGTCTTGCCATCCCACATATAAGGATTTTTATGCCCGTATTTAGGGTTACTAAAAGTGTGGTGCATACCAGGGTAATGTGAACTGACTTATGCATTTTCCTATAATGTAGATGATTCCCACAGTTTGAAAATTTCATACTCCATCATTCATTTTCCTCTTAGACATTTCTGCTCCTGCTTCATGCCTCCTTGAAGTACCATAAAGGATATATTGAGTTTTAACACATGTAAGTAAAGATCGCCCATGGGGCTCATTCTGAGAGTTCCAAGGGTTTCTAAACCCTTCCCCCTCTAGCAACTAAAATGTGGTTCTTCTTTTCTTTTATGCTATTTGAGAATTTGCTATATGCATAGAATGTGTTCCGATGAAGACTACCCCCTTCCTCTCTCATTCTCACTTAAACCTTTTGAGGTAACGGCAATGGCATGTCTGCTTTGGGAAACCAGGCTTTGGAACTGTCAGATTAAACACGTCACCCACCCAGATGACACAACCCAGTTAACTGTAAAAGACTTGCTTACCAAGGCCTTCAAAGATGCTAAGATGCTCTCAGACAAGCAGCATCACTGGGAACTTGACCTTTACCCCCCTTCTTTGTACCATGAGGTTAGGACATAAAAGCCAGTTTTGAGTATAAGAATCTGAGGCTGGTGGGGGACAGGTTATAGCTGCTGTATGGGGAGACAGCTATGGTGGTTATGGGGGCTTGTTTTGGTTGATTATATGGCTCACTCTGAACTACTGATCCCTAAAGGTTTAAATTCTGTCCCTAAGACACCAAATCTGGGGTTTCTTCATTATGGCAGCACCGGGAGTCTTTCATTTACTTAGGTCAAAGGTGACTCTGACTTGTTGGTCTGCCTCCTAAGTGGTTTCCGAGCAGCAGCAGAACTCACCCTTTTATTCATGTCTTTCCCACATAGATGGCCGTTTCTCAGTGCCTCTGAAGAGTTGGGAAAGCTTACACATGGCGCTCAACAGAAAGACTTCATTTACTTTTCGTTAAAAACCAAACACATGTGCTCTGTGGCATTTTCCGGAGGTAAGAAATTGGAGCCAGAACATGAAAAGAAAAGAAAAGAACAAAGGAACATAAAACTTTCCGGGTGGCAATCATTCACCTACTTTAGAAATTTATAAATGGATTGTTACCATCGTGGTACATGCCCACTTTCAACCATCCCTGAGACCAGGGCATACTTCATGTACACATGCATCCGACAGGCATCTCCTGAGCCTAGGAGACTAAAAAACAGGAAACTCATCAGTACACAGGGAGGCATATCAACTGAGCTGAATCTGGACAAAGTTAGCTTGCATACACCATGGACTGTGTCAGAGAGTTTGGTAAGCAAGTATTCATTCGTCAAACATAAGTCTAACCATAAGAGAATAGCAGGTATGTAAGGCACACAACAACTTCCAAGGGTGAAACTCCATCTTGCTGAAGAGGACACGACTGTCCGTGGCTTACCGAATGCTGGTAAATATGGTACAATGTTGTGCCAGTAAAAATTTGTGACCCATGAAACCAGCCAGACTACCTCCCCAGGAGTGCTAGGGAAGAGAGCTGTAGCAGAGGGAAAGTCCATTGCTGGGCCCCTCTGCTTATTCTGCAGGCTTCTTAGCAGGCTCCCCCAGAGTCCAGCTGCTATAGTATCCAGCATCTAGACATGACACTCCCCTGCAGCAGCAGTTTCATAGCAGAGTGAGACATTGATAGCCATGCCCAGCACATCTGTACAGCTTCCAGACTAACCTGGCACATTACAGGCTGATGGAACTTCCATCTGAGAAAGAGTTCCCTCTACTGGCTGATGGGAGCTGGAGTCTACTGGCTCAAGGTGTCTGAAGATGAAAATGCTTTTAGGAATGAAAAGAGAAGCTGTGGAAGATGGGAAAACCATAGACAGGTTTTAGCTTTTATCTGCTAAAGGTTCTTGGAGCCCTCTCTTTTCACACAGTCAACTTTATTGAGCTTTATTCATAACCACACACGCACACGCACACACACACACACACACACACACACATGTATCAGAGAAACCACTACCATCATAAAAAATACAGAGCATTTTTATCACCCCCAGAGTTCCCGTGACTTTTTTGCGGTCAGTCCCCACCCTTGATTTCCTATGGTGTCCAGACAACCATGCATCTCCATTCCTCAAATATGGACTGGTATCACCCATGTTAGATTTGCAAATAAATGAACACAGTATATATTCATGTCTAAATAGTGGCTTTTGAAGTTCATGCATGTTGTATACATACTAACTTCAATCATTGTATCCCGAGACTCTATTGGATGAATTTTAATTTTTTTGTTCATTAGTCAATGATGGATACTTAGATTATTTCCAGTTTGGGGCCATTTTGACCAAAGATGATTAGTTTAAATCTTTCTTAGAGGCATACGTTTTCACTTATGCAGGTGAGATTCCTGGATAATATTGTAAGTATATCTCTAATTGAGTAAGACATTTCAAGATTTTCCATTGGAGCTGTGTGGGATTCTGTTTCCTCCCTGTCCTGTCAACGCTTGACATTGTCATTCATAATTCTAGTCAGAAGTTCTTCGAGCCTTAAAATTAAGCTTTTTTAAAAAATTGTGGTTAAAACTTATAACATAAAATACACCACCCAATCCTTTGAACGTTGTGTAAAATACATTCACACTGATGTGTAACACACTGTTAGAATATCTATTGAAACTGTCCATTGAGAACTGCAGCTTTCCTTGTCCACGTGCCCTTTAGAGATTATACTTTTCGGGGGGCGGGGGCTGGAGAAATGGCTTAGTGGTTAAGAGCACTGGCTGCTCTTTCAGAGGTCCTGAGCTCAATTCCCAGCAACCACATGGTGGCTCACAACTATCTGTAATGGGATCCGATGTACTCTTCTTGTGTGTCTGAAGACAGCTACAGTGTACTCATACACATAATAAATAAATAAATCTTTAAAAAAGAAATTATACTTCTCATTTCAAGATATAGATGTGTACAGTTACAGGAAATAGAATGGGCCTGTCCCCCGTGCTCTCCATTCTCCCTGATAACCAGGACCAATGTTTTGCTAACCTACAGCAGATTACAACTGCCTGAGGCCTTCACGAAATTCCTCTCAAAATTCAGTATGACTGCATTCTGAGCCCGGTTCCCAAAGAGACACCAGAAACTGTGTGAGCCCTAATGTTAACCGTGCTCTGAGAACCACCTCTCAAAGCCTGGAGAACCGCTGATCCATGGTACCCTTTGGACTGATTCTTTGAGCTCCAGACTGGAAAATCCCACATCCAGACTTCCAAATTAGGCAGGGCTGATGTCAAAATGAGATTCAGAGTGAGGGGGAAGGAGATGCCAACATCAAGAATAGTTACTTAGGTCTCTGCCACAATACTTTCCTAAATGAATATCATTGGTCTGAGTTTCAGACTAGCTGTGTAGGCAGAGATTTCACTCAGGGTGAATGGAACAGCTTCTCACGGCTCCCAGCCTCACTTGACGGATAGCCTAAACACTGTTGCTAGAACCCTAGAGGAGTGATGACACAAATAGTTTTGAGTTTTCACTCTTACTGAAGCTCAGAGGAGAACAGCATCACTATGAAGATGTGGGGGTTGGGGGAGGGGCACAGCACGAGAGAAGAAGACCAGGTTATCGTTGGGGTACATGGTAGGCCTATGGGCTGTGGAGCTGATGGTAAGGAGAGAAACCAAATCATTGAGATGAAGGTTGTCAGGAGAGAAGTGAAGATAGACCAAGAACAAATTTAACAAACAAACAAACAAACAAAACCCCATAAGAACACATGAAAAATGTCTAGATGAAAAATGAATATGTTGACTCTCCTGCCATCTCCTTTAGCATCTCTGTGGTGGTTTGAGTAAAGGTGCCCCCTATCGGCTTATATATTTCAGTGCTTAGTCACCAGGGAGTGGCACTATTTGAGAGGATTAGAAGGATTAGGAGGTGTGGCCTTGTTGGAGGAAGTGTGTCACTGGGGGGTGGGCTTTGAGGTTTCAAAAGTCCATTCCAAGCCCAGAGAAGCTCTCTGTCTTCTGTCTTAGTTGCGGTTTTATTGCTGTGAAGAGATATCATGACCAAGGCAACTTTTATAAAGGACAACATTTAACTGGGACTGGCTTACAGTTTCAGAGGTTCAGTCCCGTATCATCATGGTGGGAAGCATGGAGACATGCAGGCAGACATGGTGCTGGGGAAGGAGCTGAGAGTTCTACATCTTGATCTGAAGGCATCCAGAAGGAGACTGTCTTCTGCAGGCAGCCAATGAGGAGGCTCTTCCACACTGGCTGGAACCTGAGCATAGGAGCCCTCAAAGCTCACCCCCCACAGTGACACACTTCCTCCAACAAGGTCATACCAACTACAACAAGGCCACATCTCCTAATAGTGCCACCCCCTTAAGGGGCAAGCATATTTAAACCACCACACCCATGGGTCAGGATGTAATACTCAGCTACTGTGTGACACCAGGCTCCCTGTCATATTCATAATGGACTAAACTTCTGAAATGGTAAATAGGCACTCAATTAAATGTTTTCTTCTTAAAGAGTTGCCTTGGTCATGTTGTCTCTTCACAGCAACAGAATAGTGACTAAGACAATGTTCATCCGTAAGATAATTGTTTTAGTACGGCCTCACACTATTTAGATGGTACATCAGTTCCTTTGTAACCTGCTGGCACTGTCATGGGACCATTTGGGAGCTCTTCCCACATCTCCATCTCCAGATGACTGCAGTGGTTCTTCATCTCTTTCCTTGCTCCTGTCTCTGAGGGGTTCTCTGTCTTCCCACTGTGAATGTGTCCTGCTGTACCCCAGACTCTCTTACTGCCCTGGAATCTTGTCCCATCAGGATCACATTCTTCCTTGTATTCCCCCAGCCCCTTTCCTTGCACTCACAGCATGCTAACTGTCCTTAGCCCATAAATACATCCCTCTGTCAGGCTTATTCTCGCTTTACCTGCCTCAACCCCCTAAACATCCCCAGGGACATCAGCCTCGAATATCAACTCTTTTCCTCACTCTCTTCCTGTCTCCCTGACCCGAGCTCACTGTGTCCTTTTCTGATAGCATTGTCTAATGTACTCTACCCACTTGTCAATCACCTAGACTTTCTCCTGGATCTCATTTTGGTCTCACGGGACACTGGTACCATCTCACTGGCACCAGGGCATCCCGGGACCCAAGGTTACTGTCACCTTCTCCCACTTCTCCTTCTCTAGGAGGTCTTTGTAATTTCTTTTGCCTCACAGATTAGACACTCCCAGCATTTTCTTCTTTTTTGCTACTTTCTGTCATCTTTCTCCTGCTCCAGTGTCAGCTGAAGCTTCTAAGCAGACAACCCTGGACTTGGTTGGTTGTCCCTTTCTAAGGGCACCTGCCTTGCTTACCACAACTGGTCCTCCATACCCCTGTCTGATGCTGGGTCAGAGGAGAAGAGGTATTGTCTGCCTTTAAGCCTTTAGTATAATGTCGTAAACATTATCAGATGGTGTTAAATTCTACTAACTGCCCTTTTGGCTGTTGGAATCCCTCCTTTTGATGGACTGGTGACATCATGGAGGGAGTTCAAGTAAATCCAAACCTGTTCCCTTCTAACACAATATCTCAGGTAACCCTTCTGGCACCTGACGCATGGACATGTGGAAGCTGGCTGTGAACCAGTTCCCCTAAATGACAGGGACACCTTTAGCAGGCAAGTCTGGGAGTAATTGAGCCGTGATTGGCACCCACTGCACGGCTCTAAACTGACAATGAGCAGGCCCAGGAGCACGTGTCTCATCCAAGTGGTGTCTCATTTCTCCGAGGTGACTTTGTATTGCTTTACAGAGGCTGGCACAGTGCTTCAGGAGTGCCTACTGGGAGTCGCACCTGAGCCTGGTGCCTGACTGTGGCAGACAGCTGCCTAGTTAAGGCGAATTTTGCAGTTAAATTGTGTTCTGCTTGGGAATTGGAACCGATTGCAGAAGGACAAATGCAAATGAGTTTGCAGTTCAAGGCAGGGGCGTGCGGAGAAGGCTCTGCTTGGCATCTCCTCTGTTTCTTTTTCAACTACTGTTTTGGAGAAACTTACAGGACACTTTCTAAATTGCTTAGGAGAGGACAGAGTAGCTTTGGTGTAACGGGGAAACCACAGACCTTGGGAGGTGACACTGGTAATCTAATCACAGATATCAGCCTACTGGTCTCAGATGCTTGCCTTGACACAGATAGGCTGGGTGGTTCATATATCTGACATTCAGTCTTCTTATCTTAAAGCTATCATTCTTATAATGATACCAGATTGGGATTTAAAAATAAAAACAGACACAAAATACTAGCCCAGAGCTTAGCTTGTAAGAATAAGCTTTCAATTGGGTGTGAGACATCAGGAAATCATTTAACCTCATGGTATCCTTTTCTCTATCTCCAGAGGTAATTTTTATAAGGGAACAGAATGGAGAGACAGTGTGGGGAGAGTTTGAGGCATTTGGCAGAGAATGGGCACTTTGCAGGTGACAGGTGCTCTCGGTATTATCATGAGCTGGACTTGATTTGGCCTGATTTGCATACCTTAGGGAATGGGAGTGAGACCAAAGGGAGAAGACCCAGTAAGTTCAGCCTGAGGAGAAAGGTTTTCCTGTCAGATGGGACCTGTCTCCTTAACCTCTCTTTCTCGGTGAAATGAGGTCAGAAGTGACAATCAGTACACACCTCTCTGGAGAGGATTCTGAACACTAAGTGCCAAGGAATGACCACAGGGGATGGCAGCGGCAGGGTGGGAGCTCGGGCTGTGGCTCTGGAAAGAAGCATGAGGACAGGGATTAACAGGAGGCTGGTTGCAGAAGAACAGGAAGGGGCATACTTTGCTTGGCAACAACAAAAAGATACTCTAACTTGGACGAGTCAAATCCTGAGCATGACAGACACTGTTCTTTCCACCTTTCCGGTATCCCTGCCTGGAACCTCACCATTTGGAGCCCCAGCATGACTTGGGCAAATGCTATCATCAATTCAAGGGTAGAATTCAGTGCTCCCCAGAAGTTCAGGCAAGTGTGAGGGTGCTGGGCTGTGAAGCCTTAGATAACAAAAGTGATATTTTTCTAAGTTCATATCTGGAGACACTGGGCTATCAGTTATACTGGAGCTATAACTATGAGCCTGAGGATTTGACATACCATCACAGGAAACATACCTTGCTCTCCTCCCCTACCCGCAAAGAATGCATCAGGTCTGGACCAGGTCTTCTGCGAATGGACAGTGGGACTCTTCTAAAGCTGCCAGGCAGAGTGTCTCAGGGTCTAGCGTGCCCAGCTCAATGCTCGGTTGCCACATGAGTTGCTTGGCATCCCTGACTGCAACTCAGTTCCTCATCACCAGAAGCAAGGGCTGTTTGTTTTCCCCCCAGAACAAGAATTCTCAGAAAATCGATTCTATCTCATTGACAATGCATGCTAAGTGATTGAAAGGCCATTAAACCCATTAATGGGGTGCTCTTTAAATAAAATCAGTCCCTAAAAGGGATCTTAGACTTGGCAACAACAGTAGAGCTAACAGCACAATGGGCCTGCCTGGAGACCCATAAATACCACAGAGCTGGAGGGACATAACCAGGAGGAAAGGAACCTCAAATACCGAGCATCTGGAGCAGAGAGGGCCTGCGTTGGCAGGCGTGCCTAATGGCTTTGGTTTCATTTTTGACAGGATTGACAAAACTCAGTGGATGAAGGGAAGTTTGTATCTTGATTTCAGTTAAATATTTGGCACTGCACCCCACCAAATTTCATGCACAAAATTAATTCAAATTGTCTTGGATGGAAGTGCAATCACGTGGGTTGGAGACTGGCTGCCTCTACCACCCTGGGAAACAAGGGAGGAGGCAGCCTTTTATGACCAGTCTGGTGAGGTCTCCTTCTAATACCTGTCACAGACAGGGGCCCTCAATTTCTCTTTCTGAATAACAGTAGCATCAACAGGGGCTCCGTGGATAAAGTGCCTGCCAGGCAAGCATGAGGATAGGAGTTTGATACCCAGTCTCCATGTAAAAAGCTAGGCCAGACACACGATATGTACCTATAATCTCACTGGGTAGGCAGAGACAAAGGGCATCTGGGGCTCGCTGGATTGGTGAGCTCCAAATTTAGGGAGAAATCTTGTCTTAAAAAATAAGATGGAGGACTGGAGAGATGGCTCTGAAGTTATGAACACTGGATGCTCTTACAGAGGACACAGATCTTGTTTATAGTATCCATTTTGGGTGGCTCAGAACTGCCTTTAACACCAATTCCAGAGGGATCTGATGCCTCTGGCCTCCGCGGGCACCTGTACTACACACACCCACACACCGACACATGACTGAAGATGAAATAAATCTCACAAAAATAAAGTAGAGAAGTGATAAAGGAAAAAGCCTGATATTGACCTCTGGTTTATGTGCACATAACATGTGCACATATATATGCACGCATATATGTACACACATATACATATTCTCACATGCATACTCTCACATATACATACTCTCACATATACACTTACACACACACACATATACACTTACATATACACTTACATACACACACACACATGCTCACACACTCTCACATATACACTTACATACACACACACACATGCTCACACACTCTCATACATGCACACATACTCACACATGCACACACACACTCACACATGCACACACATACATATTCACATACACACATACAACTCGCACACACATGCACAGACATACATACACAAGCACTCACACATGCTCTAACACTCATTCACACAGTCCAGCACACACCTGCACACACATGCACATACATGCAGACACACTCACACAGTGAGCAGCTTACATAAATTGATCTCACATCCAGGTCTCAACCTTTTCTTATTGAGATGCTTTGTATTTGAAAGTCCTGTGTGTTTCTCTTGGTCAGCTGTGTTGGCCACTTTAGTGGACCAAAGTGAGGAGCAGAGAAAGATGCAGAGTAAGGAGCAGGAATCTGAAGAAGCAAGGAGAGAGAAGACCATCCCTCCTCAGACTTCTCTCCAGTAGCCCATGGACAGAAATGAATACTGCATTCCCAGTGCCTACTTTCCCAAGTGAAGTTGGCATCTCACACCCCAGGAAACAGGAAGAGGGAGCCTTCTGAGGAGATTTACAGACTCCTGACACTTGGACAGTTCTTCCACAGAGCAGCTGGACCTGCCTAGAGGGGGTCACTGAACAAGAAAGCTGCTTCTTTCAGCACTTTCACTCAGACTGAGGAGAGTGTGTCAGCTTCCATTAGTGCTTCCTCTGTGCATGGGGGACAATTTACAGTTGAAAAGCAAGTGTCGTTGTACAAAGATTATTTTCTGGCAAATCTAGACTCTGGTAGCATTAGCCCAGTGGATCCCCACAAAAGTATTACAAAGTACAGACGGGGAAACTGAGTCATGGAAGATTGCACTGAGGGTTCACCTTCCTTGTGAGCCGTGAGACCTGGTTCTGTTGCAAGTTTCCTGTCTCATCCAAACAAAAGACACTTGGTGTCTCCTGTGATCACGAGGCGTTCTAAGAAATAAATGGTCCGTCTGGAGAAGGCTGTGGTGTCTCAAAGCTGGGTTTCTCTGTACAGCCCTCCTGTACAGAGCTGGCCTCATTCTGTCTTTTCTTCTTTTGTTTATTCAGTGGCCCTGGCCTGGGAGCCAACGATGTATCAGGAACGAGACTGAAAAGGTACAATTTCCATTCTGCATGGGCTTGGAGCCTGGTGAAGGCTCACAAAGGAATGGGTCGTTTCTTTCACTGATGTTTTTATTTAAAAATATCCTGAGCCTATTTTCTGGTTGAACGGATGGGCAAATTGTAGGGCATCCATACAAGGTGATGTTAACCAATGCCGGAAAGGATTGAGCCATGGTGCATGGAGCCACACAGGGAAAACCTCAGTCGAATCACACTGAGTGAAAGGTGCTGGATACCAACATCGTGTTAGGTAACCGTCTTGTTGCTGCAACCAGACACCTGACTGAAGCGACGTGCTTGAATCTCAGTCATATTTCTAGGTCCGATTGGTTTTCCCCAGAAGCTTTTAACATATCTAAAAATCAACTTAATTTTTTCAAAGTCTGTCTTGTTTGAATGAGCCTTAGACATTTTAGTTCCTTCTCTACATCATGAAAACAAAAGAAAACAACAAAAAAAAGAAGAAAAGCCAAACCCTGTGGCTGAGTGTCTCGCGTGGTAAAGCAGTAGCTGGTTTTGCTCTGTCAGCTCCATGGCTTTGTGTGTGCTCTCACCAACCCCTGAGTCAAACTTTCCTTCGCAGGCCTTCAGTGAAATCAAAGCCCAGAACTTCCTCTCACGGACCTGTTAAGGGAACACACATTCTACATCAAATTGAATTGTGGTGGTGAATGGTTTGATGTGGAGGAGGCAGAAACA
This sequence comes from Arvicanthis niloticus, assembly GCF_011762505.2. Lineage (NCBI taxonomy): Eukaryota > Metazoa > Chordata > Mammalia > Rodentia > Muridae > Arvicanthis > Arvicanthis niloticus. The sequence goes on along the minus strand of NC_047672.1, from coordinate 12,582,669 downwards.
TGGAAGAGAGTGTGTGTTTAGTGCCCCAAGAGCAGAGGACACAAGGATGCAAGAGTATCTGGGCAGCTGAAAGTCACAGGGTGTATGTAACAAGACGATTTAAAAAATGCATTCCAGGTAGGGGGGTTAGAAAGTAGCACTGGTCTTTCACAGGAAGTACCCTCTCTACTTTTGAAATTCTCACCCTGCAGTCCTCAGTGCTTCACTGACCAGGACAGCTGGTCCCTCCAGCTTGGTCTTGGTAATAGAGAAGTCTCTTTGGTTTCTGGAAATGGCTAGCAGTAACAGGCACTGTAAAGGGGGTAGACACCAGCCAATGTTGGGCATGGCTTTGAAAGGCATGAAGAGGCTCCTTTAAGTGAAGTAGAAGGTTTATGTGTCCTGTCCTGTGTCCTCCCCCTTCTCCTGTAAAGATGGCGCCAGTCTCGCCTTGAAATGCAGAGTGAACAGACGATCAATAGCTTCTTACTTCTGGCCAGGGTGTGGTAACGGCTAGGCCATTAGTACACTGTTGGGCTCTTTCCATGGACATGTGTTTCCCTGAAGCTGCTACAGCATTTCCAAGGCACTTGGCTTCCTCTTCTACCTAGCTCACACAGCCTACCGGAGGAAGGGCTCCAGCCCTCTGTGCTTATGAAGCAGGTAATGCATGTCAAATTGCCTTGGCTCACCCAGGCAATTGTGCACCTTTAGAAGGTGCAGGGAAATGTCTCTCTGTGGTCAGATTGGCCCATCACACACATCTGTTCTCTTGACCAAACTCCAGCAATCTGCCCTCTCTTTGCTGCAGACTCCACAACCTGCTGCTGGCTGGAGTCCCAGGCTCAGGCAGGAGACTCTAGACAAAGCCAGTAGACTGGAGTTCTGGCTGCCCCCAGGCACAGAGAACTGCAGTCAAAGGAGTCAACATTCATGGTGCCCCACAGCATAAAGGTATCCCCCAAAAACCTACGAATAATTCTAAAGAGACTCAGAGGAAAGGCAGAGGAGGGGTGGAAACACTGGGAGGGAACAGTAGCCAGAATCCCCAGAGCTCCTGGAAGGTGGTTGTACAGGGTGGGATTCCTTTTCTCCCCACCCCCCACCCCCATATATTTTTATCCTTTCTACTTAGGCTTCTCACCCCTCTCTCTTTGGTGATCTGACTTTTGCCTGTTCTCTTACTCTTCTGCCATCTACTATGAAAGAGACGTGACCTTCAGAACAATACGCTCACATGAAAATACAAGGTAGTAAAGGTTTCAGTCTGGCTATGCTCCACACGCCACCTCAGAGATGCTTTTTAAATGATTCATAGCAGCTGCCTTTGGATAATAATTTAATATATACAATTTACCCACCTAAATTATACAACCAGGGTGTCTTTGTTCAGTCACAGAGCTAGGATTTTTTTTATCATTCGTCAAAGAAACCCGCACCTTTTAGTAATTACTTCCTATTCTCAAACTCCTCACTCTCTCTCAGGCATAGGCCAGCACTCACCTACTGTCCAGCTCTACAGATGTGCCTACCTTTGACCATTTATACAAAGAGAATCATTTCTCACAATCTGCTTCTGTCCATGTTGTAGTGTTTATCAGAACTTTACTCCTTTTTATTGCCAAATCACATTGTGTCGGGTAAACGTACCACATTTTATTTATGTATCCACTTGCTATTGAAGCCAGGGGTACTTTGTGATGAGCATAGAAATGCATGGAGAAAAAGTGAGCCTCACCTCATTTCTAAATGACTTTACAATGACGTTAGCATATTGGCTTTATTGACACATGTCTGTTTTGTGTATACACTAGTCGCATTTCTTACACTAAGTGAATAGCTTGGAGGATTATTTCTAGACTAGCCTTTCTGAGACCTACTACCGTGGAATCACGTCCCCAGATAAAGCCAACTCTTGGTCACGGAGAGAGAAACACTCCTATTGACATGTCTGAAGAACTGAGGTCAGAGTTAAGAAGAGTGAACTTGTAGGACGATGCTCCTGAGAGAGCAGAAGGTCTTTCAAGGTTCCAGGTTGTGGTGTTTATATGGACTTGAAATTCTAGATGGCTCACGGAGACCAAATGGTTCTTTCCTTAATGGCAGATAATTAAGTAATACATCTAACAGGTTCACTGAGTGTGATGACAGCTTGTGGCACATTTACTGTGAATATAATGTCAGTTCCTCTCCTCAGCCTATATTCTTGGGTGTCTTTAGTTTAAACAAGCTTCTGGTTTACTAATTACTAGCTTCAGATGCATTTGTATGCACGTTCACATCCCAACAAGTCACAGTGAAGAGGAACATGTGGCATCCCTCCAGGCCAGGAAAGCAAAGGACATTTCCTATGAAGCTGTGCAGCTGACCCTAGGGCCAGAGACCGTGTCTCACAGTGTACACTTCAATAACACAGCAACATGTTGTCCCTTTGTTTTGACTTACACCAATTGCATTGTTGAATTTAGCTCAAAAGTCAATTATTGGAAAGATAAGCAGGAGGGTATTATCAAAAGTGTTTAGGTCAAGAAGAAATGTGGGTTGAGAAAAAAAAATGTAAAACACTACATGAAATTAAAAAGGCAGTGAGTACTCACAGTGCCAGCTAGTGAGCGAAGAGATCGGAAGACCGCCATATTCCATCCTCATATGCTGTATTAGCTACAGTCAAAAGAAGGGCAAGACATGAAATACACATGAAGAGTCCTTTGATAAAAAAATGAAACAGCAAATTATATACCTAGAAACCAAGGGCAGAGAGTCTAAGTCATATGAGCTGACGGGACAGGGTAAAAAGGCCATGCTTTCATTGAAGGGAGAGCATCAGATGCTTGGTTCGAGAGCCAGCATTTGCTTTCCATGCAGCAGGTGGGAGTGAGGGGGACTCACGGACTTCTCCGTAGATTGTTTGCTGTTTCGTCTGACTTACACTTCTTTAGGAACATAACAGCCACTCTCAGTCCCAAGTTGTATAGTAACCATTTGTGTTTCTGATTCAGCTCCTGTATGCTATTTTGGTTTCTTCTGTTCTTAAAAAGAACCAGAAAAAGAAAGAAAGAAAGAAAGAAGAAAGAAAGAGAGAAAGAAAGAAAGGAAATACACATATTAATCTCAGTAGATTAGAAAAAATGATGAGTAAAAATTAACGCTGGTGAAACAGAGAGAAATTGATTAATAGAGGCGATCAGAAACAAACCAATGAGTCAGAAGACTGAATACATTCAAAGACGTGGCTTTTTTCGTTTGTTTGTTTTTGTTTTTCTAGACAGGGTTTCTCTGTGTAGCTCTGGCTGTCCTGGAACTCACTCTGTAGACCAGGCTGGCCTCGAACTCAGAAATCCACCTGCCTCTGCCTCCCAAGTGCTAGGATTAAAGGCGTGCGCCACCACCGTGGCTCTTAAGACGCAGAAGACAGGGCAGCCTCTTGCTGTTTGAGTCAACACTGAAGCCCACCCGGGAAGGACTGAAAGTCTGAGCAGGGCAGTCTTCAGAGAAGAAGGAGGAGTCAAGATTTACCACTGAAAAGGGCACCAGGGTCAGCTGGTTCTCTCAAAACAAATGATTCATCTACTTTTTAAAAAACAATATTAGTGCTGGGCGGTGGTGGTGCACACCTTTAATCCCAGCACTTGGGAGGCAGAGGCAGGTGGATTTCTGAGTTCGAGGCCAGCCTGGTCTACAGAGTGAGTTCCAGGACAGCCAAGGCTACACAGAGAAACCCTGTCTCGGAAAAACAACAACAACAACAACAATAACAACAACAACAAAAACAACAAAAAAACCCCAATATTAATTCTCTGAGAATACCATACAGTGTATTTTAATCATCACCCAACTCCTTAGATTCCCTTCCTCCCTCCCTCACACACACCCAACCTCATGTTCTCTCTCTCTTTTTAAAACTGTATTGTCTACTTTTTTTTTTAAAGTAATGAAAATGCTTCAAGTAACAGATAAAAATGGAAAGATCTAGAGATCTTCCCCCTTGGGAAGTTAAACGTTGGAGGCTGTAGAGCAGGAGCAGCCAGTAGGTTTTGTCTTGGGTGCCAGCTTACCTGAGTGGGTGCTGTCTGCTGGAGCCCAGAGAGCTGAGGAGGTCCGCTGACAGTGGGTGAACACCAGGAGCCAGTTTCCTATTCCTAACTCAAGGTGAAACACAAAATCAAATGGATCTAATGAGCCCTTCCCACAAATAGAGCCAGGAACCACTGGATGATGACTTTCACACTTCTGAACAATTTGTTTGAGACAACTTCCAAATTCAGTAAAATGTATAGGTCTCTATCATCCCAAAGCTGTACAAAAGCTAAGTTCCACACGAATCCTGACCTGCTCACTGCCGTGATAGCCAGTCAGAGAAACCCCAGGCTGCAGAAGCCAGTGATAACAAGGGGCATGCCCTAGTCTGCCATCCATGTTGGGAAGGCCAGCATCTTTGTCCCTGATGCCTTCGCTGATTTGTAGTTAAACAGACTCCTTCTCTTTCCATTGATCTGACAGTGACCCCAGCTTCTCTTCTAGTTCTCTGAATGCAAAAGCAAGCTTGGGAGCGTCTCTCCAAGGCCCCATGAGTCAGCTGTCCAAAGTCTGTGACTTCTAACCTTGCCTACGTTAAGGACTTCTGTGCCTGTCAGAGTTACCTTGGAGGTAGAAACCAGGGGAAATGAGAGGACCTGCTTCTGCCAGGAGTAAATCTTCATTATTATAAGAAAAGGGAAACGTGGCTTTACTAGCCTCAGTTTTATGATGAAGTAAAATAAAATGGGAAGGAAGACCAAGAGAAATGATCAGTCAGCTGCAGCTCGAACCTAGCACGTGTTTACTTAAGCGACTCTACAAACATAACCCTGGGTGTCCACTAGATCAGCAGGCATGTCAGTTGGCATTTCTGCCTACAGACCATTTTATAGTCATACATCAGTCATAGCTGTAAAAGCCATTTGCCCTCTGTCTTCTAACCAATCAGGACCCAGGCTAGAGCAAGGCTGGAGTTAGCCAGTTTTCTCCCGACTTTCTACAGCCTGATTTATTAGACTGCCAATGAAAATTGCCTTCCTTGGGGTAGGACAGTCCCCTTGCTTGCCTTGCTTCCTAAGGAGCAATGGATGAACTGATGCACCAAGAAGGGAAGAGGTATATCAGGCACTGACCATGGCGCCCGTGATACGTACTGCAGGAACCATCCAAGTCAACTGCCTCAAAGGTGCCCCTGGGGGTGCATGCAGGCAGCCATTATTTCTCATGCCCATGAAGGCTGGATCTGAAATAGATGTCAGCGTCAGTGGCAGAGACACATGCAGGTGACCTTGCAGGCGACCTTGGTTTGACCTCACTTCACCTGTCACCTCCTCCCTGGCACCACATTATGGATACATTATTGAGACTGTCAAATCCTGACCTCAGTCTTGCAGATGATGTATCTTAGGGCTCCTTCCAGACATCTTTGCCTCTGGCATCCCCCCAAATCTGTGGTCTTCCTTTTACATTTACCACCTCTTAATTCTTAAGCCGCCTCTTCATTTGTGAATGCCACTAAGCAGCAGCTATCTCGACCCCAGTGGGCACTCGGACAGTCCCATCTCGTCCCCCACTCCATCTCTGCCTGGACATTTTGTGTGTTGCTGGCCTCTCCAGTCATAACAGGCTGGGATCAATTTTCCAGTGGCAGCTTGGAAATAATAGTGCAAAATGTATATTAATACAGAAATATATTGTGAAACTGTCCTTAAACAAACAAATGAGCCACTTTAAAATATTACTGCTATAAATGACCATGACAGTAGCACAGCACATATAATAAAAAATAACTGTTGAAGAGAATCTGCTGAATTACTATAGTAATAAACCAGATGTGATTATTATCATTTAACACGGTCATTGAATACTATGAATCCCTGAAGCCATTAAAATATTTATGATTAAACATTTGCTATTCCTTATAACGGAACATATAGTTGGGTATTAAAAAAACAGTTAAAGTATTACTTCAGCTAATCTGTACCAGTTCAGTAACAGAGGTCAACCCAACACTGGTGGTAGCTTTCAGAAGAGAGACAAATGGCTGCCTCTCTGTATCTTGACACATTCGGGCGTGATTCTGCTGAGAGGAGATACTCTGATGCTGCACAGTCGGGTGCTTTGACTGCATACTACTAAGACAAGAAAGAGCCTGTTCCCATTCTCCATGTTCGGGGAAACAGGTGGTCTCAGGGTTTCTGGTCACTCTCCTAAGGTCAGTGCAGACAGAGAGACCTTGAAAGCCCTGTTTGCATCTTTTGCACCTGGACCATCTTCCATCAAAAATCTTCACCAGTGAGTCTCTGCTCAGCCAATTCTAGCCTGATGTGTCAAGAAAGTGCTCAAGAGAGCAGCCTGCAGGCACTCGGTGGAGGTGGGGGGTGGGGTGGACATCTTTACTAAATTATGAATCTCATGGATCTCTTCCCTCTCTCCCTCCTTCCCCCCTCCCTCCCTCCTTTCTCTCTCTTTCCTCTCTTCTCACTGCTGTACTCCCCCATTGCTCTTTTCATGATTATTTTAAATCAAATTGGACCAGTTAACTCTAAAGTGTGGCTTGCTGTCCTGCCAGGAGTTGCTAGTCTGTTTGTATTTTAATGAGACCTCCTGCACCCTGTGCCTACTTCCATGGAATTTGACTCTACTTTGTACCTGGTTCTGTGTGAGATCAGCTTCACTGTGGGCAGAGGCTGTGGCTGAGAAGGAGACCTACCCAACCATTGAGCACCCTGTCCTTCTAATAGTCCAGGCATGGCCTGCCTCTGTTAGAAAGAAGAGCTGGGTGGGAGTAGTTTGCGATAATCGTGTGAGACTTCCCTGGAATGTTTTATTATGTTCTCCATAAAAATGAGAATTGATGCCCTCCTTTTAAATGGACAGCAACAGTCCTTCCTTATGCCTGTAGAGGAGGATATTTTCCAAATTAACAAGTCCTTGAGATAAAAAGGAAAAAAAAATTTAGGCAGATTCCTGGAGTTGGCTGCCACATCTGCTTGTAACTGGAAGCGTGATATTTGATGTGTCATATAACTCCACATGGCCTCTTGACCTGCCAAAGTGTCAGTTTTCCCATACAACCATGACAATTGTATAGATTGGTGTGATGTATGCACAACATTTATCTCCACTGCCATATGGGTAATAGGTATTTAATAAACATTAATCTATTAAATGACGAATGAATGGTGAATTTACTCACTGTTTCCACCCTACCATGGTGACAACTTTATTCCTGGCATAAGCAGCCACCTGTCAGGAGCTCATGTGGTTCCCAGCATGCCTCTCTTGAGATTCTCGTATGGCTCTGGCAGCGTGACACGGCTCTAGCATGTGGATTCCATATTGGTCTTTATGCTTCCAGGTTTTATTCATGTAGATCTGTCGGGTTCTTGTTGTGGTCTCGAGTCTGTGGGTTCAGGAAGCTGGGCAGTGGCCGGTATGTGAGCAGGAGCTCTCATAAAGCCTGTAAGAGGAACTCCAAAGAGTTTCCAAGTTTCTCCACCTCAGTCAACTCTAATGAACTATTGGATCATTAGAGACTCTTTGCATCAATCGGGTATTAGATCAGCAACTATTCATTGAAAACGGGGTTCTCCTGCTTAGAAAGACTTCTATCAGAATGCACTTAGGGCATGGCTAGGTCCTTAAACTGTGTGTGTGTGTGTGTGTGTGTGTGTGTGTGTGTGTACGTGTGTGTGACTTGTCAGCTATTCCAGCATGCAAGGTGGGGGAAGGTTTGGAACATCTGCTTAAAGACTTAACTCAGGAGGGGCGGGATTGATTCCGTTCTCTGTCCATGAGCTGGATGAAGCTCGCTGCCATGCCCAGGACTTCTGGGACTTTCTGCAAGTCCAGTCTTTGTGGGGGTTTCCTTCTATCCTTTGTCCTTGTTGGCCTCTGACCTCTGGATCTCTCTTGGACCCTAAAGCAACTCTTTCTTCTCTGCCCATAGCCACTAGTGTCTTTTTGAACCTCTAAGCACTATCATACCATGCAGCAGCCCTTTAGTGACAGCTCTCTCTGTGTGCACACACATGTGACAGACATTACCTTGAAACTGACTTTAGTGACTAACTGCTAAGAACTGGAGTCGGGAAGCCACTTTTTTGTACTAGTCCCTAAATCATACCTCATCTAGGCAAGTCCATCAACTTAAATCTTAAGTGGCTTTCTCTGCTGCTTAGCTACTTGGTCTTGTCAAGATGTCCGACACCCACCCCTCATCTGAATTCTCAGGCTGCACTCAGAGCCCCAGATCCTTTCAGTGTTGATGCAGGGTAGTTTGTCCTTGACTTTGACCATATCTGAAGGTCAGCAAAACAGCTCACCGAACTATTAGATAACGTTCAACTAAAAGATACGGTTAATCTCAGATAGTTTTGAGCTTGGTGTGAGCATTTAAGTACTGTTTACATCAGCCTATAGTTTTCTTTGCTTTCAGAAGCCACGTTGGAGAGCCACAGTGTGCTGGGTCCAGGCTCTGCATGTCTCTGTAGCAACACTTCCTTTAGAAGGGCAGGTTTGTTGGGTTGTGCATGGAGCCAGTTTCTGCTGCAAGAATATTCTTTTAATGTTTCTATGAGAAATAAATTGCAAAGTGCAAATCTATTTAAAACAGTTCTTGAGTGTTAGAATTTAAATGTTGTTATTTTTGGTTCACTGGCAAGACTATTCTGAGGACAGAACACTTCTGCTGAAGAAATCTGGGCTTTGGCTGGGAAGGTGAGGCCCCTGGAGAGTGGGTCCAGCAGAGCTATTTCTTCCATTTCTGCTCTAGATTTCCTAGCTTTTGATAAAGATTCAATTAATTGCTAGTGAATTTATTAAGCAGGAGAGAACCTATCAAATTTAGCTCATCTGTTTCTGTATTTACTTTAATGTTTAGCAAAAGGCATTATTTTTTAGTTACCTCCATAAAAAAGACATTAGAACCACAGGACAGAACTTATATCTTCTTGCTGGTAAAAGGCTATGTATGGTCTGTTGATACTGATTCCTGTAAGGGTCTGGATGGAACTAGGCAACTATGACAATAATTGCTTTCCTGATTATCTCTTAAGTAAGTCTTTATGGCATCAGCCACGCAAAGTCCTCATTAAGCCTTAGCTCTTTTAGTCATACAGAACCCCTCGCCCCGGCAAGCAGACTCTAGAGGGCCCCATATTTAGTTACTTTTCTCACTGATGTGCCTAAATTCCCAGCTAAAGCAACCTGAGAGAAGAAAGGTTTCTTTTGCCTCATGTTTAGGGGAATCATGGCTGGTAAGGCATGACAGCAGGGTTCTTCGTGACTCTGGCACTTCGAGCTTGCTCACACTGGGGTAGACACTGGACAGGAAGTGGGGCCAGGCTATAAACCATAAGGCCTATCCCCTTCTGTGATGCATTTCCTTCGGCTAGGCCTACCTCCCAAAGGCTCCATGGTTTCCTAAGTAGTATCACTGGATGGACACCAAGTGTGCAAATGTGTGAGCCTGTAGGGGAACATTTCATAGTCAAATCATAAGGAATCTCTATACAATTTATTTATTTATTTATTTATTTATTTATTTATTTATGGCAGGGTCCTAAGTAGCTCAGGCTGGCCTCCAACTCACTATGCAACAGAGGCAGGTCTTGAACCATTAATCTTCCTGTTCTGGCTTCCTAAGTCCTGAGGTCAGCTCCAACATCCCTGTTTTACCCCATCACTTATAGATACTCACTTGAAGAAAGTTTTCCTGGCATCTCCTGTTACCTTGGCTACCACTTGTCTGTCTCTCTGCCTGGCTAGCTCAGTGCAAGCCAGGAACTTGTCTGTACTGTCTGCTACCTGAACAGCGGCCGGCATACACTACAGTGACCTGATAAGTTAGTTAACAGGAAGAGAGGACCAATGGATGTGTAAAAGGATGGAATTGCCTTGAAGTCATCAGGTGGAGAATAGACTCAGCACTCAAGGTCATGGCTGCTAGACCCCCAGGTGGAAGTTCCTCCAACTCCTGCAAGAATTTCCTTTGTTAGTGAATGTAGAGATAATGCCCAAGTGTTACCACGTCTGTGGTGGATAGAGCCCAGTCCTCACAGACGGTGGGCAATGTCCCCAAAGCGTTACTCTGACTCCGAAGTCCGGCTCTGAGACAGCCAGTAGAGAGAGTAGGTGAGATGGTGCAGGGGGAAGGGTGGTGGGGTTGTATAGAAGTTCTTTTCTTAAATGAAAAGCCCAAATAAAGTAAATAAATAAAAACATAAATCACCGTGTCTTCTCCAGGCTCCTGGCTACAGGAAAACAAATTAGAAATGTGCTTGAATGAAGGGCGTATTGAAGAGGCTTGGCTTGAATTAAGTGCTTATGTATTTTCAAAGCACTTTGCTGGTTTCTGTAAAAAATAGCAAATAAAAAGGTAATAATATCCCCTGGCCCTGCGAGGCAAACGCTGGTGATAAAGTTAGCTTGGGGAGGGGCGTCGGGGCGTCGGGGCGTCGGGGCGTCGGGGCGTCGGGGCGTGGGGGCGTGGGGGCGTCGGGGCGTCGGGGCGTCGGGGCGTCGGGGCGTCGGGGCGTGGGGGCGTGGGGGCGTGGGGGCGTCGGGGCGTCGGGGCGTCGGGGCGTCGGGGCGTCGGGGCGTCGGGGCGTCGGGGCGTCGGGGCGTCGGGGCGTCGGGGCGTGGGGGTGGAGGATTTAAGAGTCTAAGCTTCAGCAAGGGGAAAGGAAAGCATTTGCTTTAGAGGTGCCTGCCTTCCTCCCTTAATAATTCATGACGAGGTGCTGCGTTTCCAAACAGATATCGTGTGTCTTCCTTACAGCACACACTTACCTCCTAAAATGGCTCCAAATGAAACTGAAGGACATAGCTTGAAGTTTTTATCCTTGTGACAGCTCACTGCAAGGAGCTGCTTCAGGGCTATCAAATCCTTGTTTTATAATCGCTCTATTCATAGTTTGAAAAAGTGTTAAAGATAAATGTTTAAAGATAATTAAAGCCAGCCCCGTCCACTGCAGGAGTCAAAAGCCCATTTGCAACTCTTCTTGACCTGCTGTGTTATTAATTTAAAAGTAAGAGCTAGCTGGAGAACTTGGTTGTTTTTGCAAATGTTCAAAAGCTGGAGTGATGAGGCTTCTCAAAAAACAGTTGTAGGAGAAAATAGCACTGGAAAAGTTAGCAGGGGCTGGAGGAACTTTCCCCTCGTGAAGGAAGGCTTAGGGCCTTTTGTTGGTAAGTGGCAGGTGGGTTGTACAATTCCAGTGTAATTTCAGAAAGCCATCTTCTGAACATAATAAACATGTCTGCAATAATAGGATTCAGAAAATAGCAAAATGCATTCCAGACGCCCTTTGATTGTGCATATAGAACAGAGAATTTAGCTATAATTGGCTATAACACAGTTATGGACAGCAAATGACACACCATGGAGTTAGGCGATGTGCAATTCTGATTAGAGATGGTATGTTTCAGACCAACGCCACAAATAAAGCAGTGGCAGGTACATGGTGACACAGCAACCCCTCCCCCCTCCTCCCTCCCTCCCTCCTTCCCTCCCTCCCTTTCTGTTTAATGAAATCATAAATTAGACGAGAAAACTTATTCTATTATTTTTCAACTGATCAATTGACAGCCAATACAGCATTTTCTTCAGAGGCTACGGCTGTGTGAGACGGGGACATGGGAGCCCACGGAGAATTGACTTTTGGAGAACTAGATGTAATTTGAATCAAGAATTATAATGGGAAATAAACTATTACAATAAAAAAGGAAACATGTACACAATTACTTTCATGCTGTAATTTTATTCACTCTAGTTGAGAAAATAAAGAGATAATACTGACCGTAGCACCTGGGTATTTAATGCAAACTGTAAAATCTATTATATTAAACAAAGTCAAAAGCAATGTGAAAGAGCTTGAATCTATTCAAGGCATGCACCTCATTACAGACTTAGCAAATTAAAACACAAATAGGATTAGAAAAGAATAATGTAACAATCTCCCACCAGGTCCCTGGAGCATTAAGTCATAAATTGGGTTTGCATTAAATTGTGCCTGCAGTATTGAATTCAGGGGAAGAGCTGTGGGCTGGAGATAAACCATGGTGGGCCACTCACCAACTTTGGCAAAGCTATGTGTTTTCTGAGACGTGCAGTAAATTTGTTAGAGTAAAACAGCTCCAAAGAAAGAAATTGAGCACTTCATATCTCAATTTAAGAATGTCCCGTACCGTGCCATATGTAGTCTACTCAGATAAAAACATGGACAAGCTCCCGTGTGAATTGGAACTGTGCTTGCCAGTGCTTGCCGGCTAAGTGTGGAGACATTTTGCTTCGTGTACTGTGTAATACCGGGTACATTTTAGACAAAACAAATGAAACAACTCAACGTAGTTCCTAATGGATTTGATTTTGCTTCTTGCTTGTTTGAGTCTGTATACACCGAAAAGGAGTCTCCAGATAAACCTTCCCTTTAATTCTTCAGGAAGCTTAGACCTTACTTATTCTGGCTGACCCATATAGAAAAAAAATATGTAAGGCATTTTAAAAAGCAAATAAATATTCTTAAGGCAAATTTTCAAGTGACTCTCACTTTTATACATGAGGCATTCCTCTTATGATGCGTCATGAGGGTTTGTTTTCTCACCCTCTGGCTAAGAGGGATGGGGTCAGGAAAAGAGAATTTGTTCCAGTGTTCTATGCCATCCGTGGAGGAAGTCTCAGTCCCTGGGTTAATATCTCTGTTGCCTGAAAATGGGCTGGCAGAGTATGCAGAACGCCTCTGACCGTTAGTTCTCTTTTCTTAAGATTGTTTTCAGGTATGGAATACAATTGATTTTTCTCTTCCTTGACTTCTTAAGGTGTGATGAGAACTAAAGGGGTCTATGTAATAGGCCTAGAAAGTACTAGTTAAAAAATATGGAACGCCCTGATTTCACCCATGAGTGACATTTGCAAGATGCCCTGAGCAAGCATAGGCTGCTGTGTTGGGTGTGCCGGCATCCTCTGGCTCCAGTGGAGGAGCATCCTTAATGATGCAGGAGGTAGGCCTCCCTGCCTCCTGCCTTTTCCCACTGAGCTCTGGGCTCTGACCACTCACTCTGCTTCCCAGACTTTGCAGCTGGCTGGCCTGCCCTCCAGGTGCTAGGCTTCTACATCCCACTTAGTAGAAGACAATCTGTTTAAAACTGCACTCTCTATTTTCAAAAGCTTATTTGAGAGTCTAAACGGCTCCCATTTTGGCTTTAGTGAGACAAATACCGGCTAAAACACTTGGTGCCCCTTGAGTGTGATGGATTCGCAAGGCCCGCTGGAATTTCCATAGCCAAAGTCTGGCTTCTCACAGTGGCAATTTTTCTGCCACGTTATTTATGTGGTGGTTTTACTTCTAATTACGGCTCATCATGGCTGTTAGTGCTGAGCAGTGAGAGACCAAACTGCATTGTACTGCCATTTAACTCCAGCTCATAAAATGGGTGATAAAGCTGAGGGATTGAAAACCAAACCAACCCCCCACCCCCCCAAAAAAAGCATAACTTTCTGTGACAACCTCACATTCATTTCTGCACATCTGAGGCTGGATGCCTCCTCAGGAGGAAATGCACTGGTGGGCTGGTGACTTCTGAGGCCCTGCAGCCTCAGATTTCTGTGTGGGCTCGCTCTTAAGTCGTCTCCTGTTGTAGATAAAACAACCCAAATAATCAACACCTGACAGGCTTTAACAGAGTCAACCTATTTTGTTCTATTTTGTTATTTGCCAGCTAACGAGAGCAAGTAGATGTTACTTAACGTGTAAAAACTTAAAGGCCTTTTGTTCTCAATTTTGACTATTATTTTTTTTTTCTGTTGAGAAGAAAGCCACTCTCTCTCTCTCTCTCTCTCTCTCTCTCTGTGTGTGTGTGTGTGTGTGTGTGTGTGTGTGTGTGTGTGTGTGTGTGTGTAAACAAAGAAGATAAATGGCTGGGATGAGAATGAGTTGGCCATAACCTGATTAAAGCCATAGAGCTGGCTCCTGGGAGAACCACAGAGGACTTAATGATGGGGTTGTTGTTCTTAATACGTCTAATGTTGACTCTTAAAGAAATCAAGAAAAATGTTAAGAGGTTCCTGGTATTTTGCTGTGGCAGTGAGGAGCTCTCTCCTGACAGAAAAAAACAAGCAAGCAAGCAAGCAAACAAACAAACAAACAAAAATGTTCTCTGTGGCTGGGACACGATGTCCAGCCATGTAAGCTGATGTGCCCGAATGCTATTAGGAGGCCTTTTAAAGATGAAGTCAGCCTTGTCTGCTGCCGGAGCATCAGGGACAAGGACAGGTTTGGCTTCATTGAAACCATGATGGGTGACCAGCAGTGAAATGCCACTTTCCTTCCTTCTCAATCGCTACTTGTGCTGCTTAGTTTTGTCAATGTGACACAAACCAGGGTCACCTGCTAAGAGTGACTCTCACCGGAGGAATCACCTTCCTGGGAATGGCCTACAGGCAGTTCCCTGATTAAAGCTGATGAGGGAGGACCCAGCCTATTGTGGGTGGTGCAACCTCTCCTATCTCCTGTGCACGGTCCTGGGTGCTGTAAGACAGCAAGCTGAGCCTAGCCATCCAGAGCAAGGTGGTAAGAGGCATTTCTCCATGGCCTCTGCTCCAGTCCTTGCCTTCAATGTCTGTCCTGCCCTGACGTTCATTCATGATGGACTGTCAGCCATAAACCCTTTCCTCTCCTAGTTACCTCTGACACAGTGTTTCTCTCAGCGACAGAAAGAAAACCAGGACACTGCTTTCAGTCTCCCAGAGCACTCTGGATGGCAGTAAGATGTCTGCTAGAGTCTATCACCTGAAGTGTTCAGCCTGCAACCAGTGAGCCCCACACATCCAGCACAGCGGTGACCACAGACCACAATGTCCTGTCACAGTGTCAGGATTAGAGACCCTAGGATGGTATTTAAAAGTCATGGTACTCTGACCTGTTGGACTATCAGGGAGAGAACTCAGGGGGTTGGTAAGCTCTGGAGAGCCCATTGTGGATGAGGCAATGGCTCGTCCTTCCACACTCTCAGCATGAGAGAGTAGCCACTGTGTGAAGTGGCTATGGGGCAGTCACATGCCCTAGCAAATGCTCTGGTCGGACCGTGCGTTTCGTGTGCCACTGCCACTGTGGGGCTTGTGGGTCACCACATACACTTTAGCCCCAGTGACATTCAGCTGTCAGGATCTTTCATGCCTTGGGAAACTTCAAACTCTAGCTGAATTCCAGTTTCTCGTTTGTTCTTTAAACCAGCAACATAAGTGATGTCAGATATTTTCCTTTCCATTCTGCAAGTACATACTGGGAGTGAAGAGATGCCTTAGGAAAGGAGCACCTTTTTTGTTCTTGAAGGGAATATGGGTTCAGTTCCCATCACCCACATAGCTGTTCACAACCATTTGTAACCCCAGTTCTAGGAGATCTATCTGATCCCATCTTCTGGCTCCTGAGGACTGCAAGCGGTGTATACACATACAGACAGTAAAACATGCATATACATAGACTAAAATAAATCTCTCCATGTCCACCCTCAGAACTGAGCAGAGGAAAGCACCTAGCAAGGGCGCAGGTGAACCGAGGAGCTGATGCTGCACCGGAGAGCTATGTATACTGAGTAGCACAGAATGGCCGTCTTTCCTAGATAGGTTCAGGGAAGAGCAGAGACAGGGAGGAGGCTAGCTTCCATTCACAGGTTCTCTCTCCCAGGTTTCCAGGGCCCAGGAGCATCCCCAGATGCTCCTGATGTAGGAAATTGAGGTATCTATCAGCAGTTAGAAAGGGGACTCATACCTGAGCAAGGCACAGGCAGATAGATACCTCAGCTCTTCTTCCCAGTGTTGCTCTAAGAATCACTCACACACACCCCTCCGGGGGGGGGGGGAGTATCTGGTGTGCACACCAAGCCCCTAGGAAGGCTGCAGGAGATTGCTTTGAGTGATCATGGTCAGAGTCTTCTATATTTGTTTAGGATTTCCCTTCTTTAGTTTTGTTGCTGCCGTTTTGTTTTGTTTTAAATAATTGACCTCTATTTTCAAACTAACTTTGTGTTTCTTTTATAAGCAAACAATACAAATGAGAAGGATCATGGGAGAAGACAGAAGGGAAGGTACGGAAAAGGATTGGGCTTGATGCTAGTGGTTATCTGATGGCATCGGAGGCAAAAGGAAATCTGGAAAATCTCCTGTGAACAACACCATAGAGCCTACTGTCTGATACAACCACACATGTGCAGCTTTTGGGACAGCCATAGCATTTCCTGGGACAGACCCAAAATGGAATTTTACCCAGGATCTTATTTAATGAGCAGATAAAGAAAGCCTTCAAATACTGCCTAGGATAAAGACACAGACCAGGCGCAGGGTGTGGACATTACCAAAAGGATGCAGAATTAAAATTACACACGCTGACCCAAAGTTCACTTACTAACTTACCTAACATCATTTTTTTTTTAAAAAAATAAGTGCTTTAAAAATATTTTTCTATAGCAAAAAGAATCATATGCCCCATGTAGAAAATTTATAAAGTATGGAAAACAGAGCATGAGATTTATATTCTATTATTCATTTGACCACACTAACACTTTAGTGTTCTATTCCTAAGTTTTGCCTGTGTATAGACTCACCTGTCTTTTTTTACAAAGACAAAAACTACTATAGGATTCTTTAGGTAATAATATAGCATGGATGTTTCTCATATCTCAGTGATGTTAACTTCAAATGCCTGTAGACGGGTCCAGTGCAATGTGGCTCCAGCTATCTTGATTGGAACCATTCTTCTCCTGCCTGGTCACACCACACCCCATGGAGCAGAGACATGGGGAGAGAGAACATGCAGACTGCAGGCATGTTCTGCTTCCTTACTGATGCTTGTTCATATGAACCAGTTTTGAGACAGGCCAGATGCCTTCTGAAGTCCAACTTTGATTTAGCACATAAAACAATTCCTCTGTGATTTGGGATGCAGAGATCTTGCAGCTTCCTAACACACATTTCTGTGTATGAGCCCTCAGTAAATTAGACTTGTCTAATCTCACGTTAACCTGCTCTTTTCTTTGGTTTCATGGTCTCTTCTGCCTTAGTGGAAATTGTTTTTCCCTTCCGGAAACAACTTGTAGTATCATGTTGATTCTAACACTGTAGGATATATTGGGAAGATGTTATTTTATTTAAACAAACCCGTGAGTCCTAGATGTTTGGGTTTCTAATGTCTCACCTTTTTAAACAACTGTCACCTAGGCATCCTCCATGATCCACTGTGTTTGAGAGAAGGGGTCTAACCCATTCAAAGCCAGCAGACCTAAGAAGTCTGTAAATTACTTGTCCAATGATCTGTGTGCATAATCTATCCATGGACTTTTTTAGGTTGAAAGTGTAGAGTGAAAAATTATCAAGACCATTTTATGAAATATATATAGGCTTTTTCTTTACCCTAAACCTGAGCAAGAGAATGTAGGTTCCAGAAGGCAGAACTGAATGTAAGATTTCAGGCCTTCACTGCCCCGGAACACATTCCGGGTGGAGAGCATTATCCCTGAATCAGAGGACACTTGCTGGATTAACATTCCTCAAGCTTCAGGGTGGGGAAGGCCCAAAGCAAGAAGACACATTCCTGACCACAGAGAAAGATGCAAGTCATCTGGGTGGTTCCAAGAACTAGTTAACTTTCTACTGTTCTTGGTTACCCCCTCACCCCCCCCACCCCCGAGGTTTTCCCAGTGTTACAGCCTGCTGATGTTCAAAATTTGTAAAACAACCAATTGTGTGTAATGGCGAGAAAATTCCTTCCTTTCCTCACCCCGTGCTATAAAAACAAAACAAAACAACAACAAAAAAAACCCTTCAGCTTGCTGGCCTTTGGTCAAACTTTGTTCCTTCGTGGACGAGCAGTTTGACCTTGGCTAGCAAACTCTCCCCAATAAACCCCTGCTGATTGCATCCAAGTACGGTGTCTTGTGATTTTTGGGTGGCCATGATTTCCTGAGATTTGAGTAAGGGTCTCCCGAGTTTGAGGCTCTTCAAAAGGAAGTGGTTCCAGGGACCCACAATTTTTAAAAAGCTTTTATTGGAATACTTGGCAAAGTAGGGAGATCCCTGTTTCTGTCCCCAGGTTCTGCAGCTCCAGTGTAAGTTGGACATAAAGTAGAGTGTTAGGGTCACTGTGGAGGAAGAGAGAGAAGAGGCAACATTTCCCTAGATGTGCTCTTCTACCCAAGGTTCTGCAAAGAGGTGGCAGCCTGCTCTGTTTTCCATATCTGCAGACTTATGGTACAGATTTATACATCTTTGTTTGAATTGAGTTCATTGCTCTCCAAAAATGTGGGTGGCATTTGGACATTGTTCTCCTCCTCTCTGGTTCTTTGAAATAAGTTGAACTGTTTTATGATTTAGGCAATAAGATTGAAATTCCCTCCAGTGACTACACTCTTCACCTCCCACTCCATCAAAGCCTGAATATCCATGACAACGCCTAGTTAATTCAGACATATGGGGATGGATAACATACACAACATATATTGAAATATATAATTGAGATTAGAAGGAGAAAGGCACCCAGAGGAAGCTTCCTTCGTCCCATGCTGACCTCAGCCTCACTGTGTTGCTGAGGACTTTGAGTTTTTAATCCTCCAGCCTCCATCTCCTGGAGACCACATGTGTGTGCTACTATGCCCAGTTAACCACCTGCTGGGGATTGACCCCCAAGGCACTGTGCGTGTTAGGGAAAGACCTCACCAACTAAGATGAGAGCTTAGCCTTGAATAATACATTTTAAGACTCTGATAAGGAAGATTGTTCTCAGTAGCATGATGTAGTAGCACATACAACTGAAATATCCCCCTAAACATGTCTTAATGAATTTGAATTCAGCTAGCAATTTTACTCTTAAGCACACATAGGTAGAATGAACATTTAGTCAGCAAACAGCTGAATTGATTATAATCCTATTCCAGCACTAATCCTTTCTCTCAAGTACTTTAAACATTTTTTCCCCCTAGATGGTAGATCTTGATCTTCAATTCCAAAGGACATACTTTTGGAAAAAAAAATACTCCACTGAAGACATGTCACAGTAACTTTTATTATTCATTAGTGTGTTTTAAAGTGGCCCTGAAGAGAAATGCTTTTTGCTAAAGTAAAAAATACATCCGTTTCTATGATCTAATTGTACAATTGGCTAGAATTTCTATCTATCAGTTCAAAGGGAAACTTGGTTTCAGTGAATTTGTTTTTAATAAAAATGTGTTATCTATGATAAATATATTTCACTTTGCTCAAATAGATTTGATTGGGAAAACATATTGAGCAGAAGCCCTGGTAGAGCTTAATTTCATTGCTTGGAGAAAACGTATTGAATGCTGCTTTGAATTAAATTCTATTTGTTTTAATAAAAGTGTATTGGCCTGAGTGTACATATATTTGTTTTAGTGGCAGTACATTGCATCCAATAAAACTATATTGGCTTCACTGCTTGTGTCTCCTGCTCAGTGAGAATGGATTGAGGGGGAAAATGAAGTAGGCAGAAAGCGGCCAGCCCGAGGTCTCTGTTTGGTGAGTCTCCAAAGAAGCTGGAGGGAGGGGGTTTCCATAGACTTTAGATCAAAATACGCTTTTAAGTATAAGTACCTTTTACTATCAAGGGCTTGGGTGTGTCACCAAATTGCCACCATAAAGAGGCAAGTTTCTGAAGTGCTCTATTCCAGGGGCAAGTTATGACTACCCAGGACACCAGAGGAGGAAATTCTACGACAGCCCAGAGCAGGCTTGTCAACATCCTTTAAGCTTTATCCCAGCCTCATTGGTTCCAATCAGATGCTGGTTTCCAAGCACTCCGAAATCCCTCAAATGAACAGAAAAGGGATCATGAGCTCTCCCCAAGGATGGCCTGGCCCATCAACCTTGAAATGGGTCTGACTTTGAACTGATGGCACAGAGGGAGGAATTGCTACCCCGAGACACATCTCTGATGATTAGCCTCCCTAAACATGGCCGCTCTTCAGAGAGAGGCACCGCCACCTGGAAAATGGCAGTCTGTACAGAGCGCTAGCAGCATGGCGTGAGGCTCCATGTGGCTCCCAGATGCCACATGGATGTGCTTTATATAGCATCCTGACCCCAAAGCCAGACTTGGAAGAACAGGTTTCACAATAAGACTGTTGTTATTCTTATAGCACTGTCTCGCTATTAAGAGTTTGTGTGAGCTGACTTGTTTTTCTTCCCTGAAAATGAGCTGGATCTGACTGTTCTTCACAGTTTCATTTAGCCTTGATGAGAAGCAAATGCAAACACACTTTCATTAGCACCTTTGCTCCAACCTAATGTACGAACAAGCGCTTAACTCCAACCTCTCTACTAATCACCTCCAACTCTCAAGGAAGCCCATTACCACAGACCCCTAAGCCTTTGGTGTATAGTTGCTCATTTTTGGAGTATCTTGAATTCTTGAAAGACCCTACAAGGATACACAAGTAAAACTTATTTATGGGCATTTTTCCCCTCTGTGAAAATATTCCCGCCGGGCGATGGTGGCTCACACCTTTAATCCCAGCACTTGGGAGGCAGAGGCAGGTGGATTTCTGAGTTCGAGGCCAGCCTGGTCTACAGAGTGAGTTCCAGGACAGCCGGGGCTACACAGAGAAACCCTGTCTCGAAAAACAAAAACAAACAAACAAACAAACAAACAAAAAAGAAAATATTCTCAATTATCTCCTGGAAGTCAAGGAAGAAATGTTTTTGATAAAGACATTTCCTGGTTGTCCTTGGAGATGTGAGATTGTTGTTGGGGTTTGGGGGACAGCAAATGGTTCACTTGGTCAGAGTATAGCGTTTGTAAACTGTACAAATGTCACGTGGTGTGAGGTGGTTTCAGGAAGTCTCAGGTGGCTACAGACATGAGACATAGAAATGGTCTGGCTAATGGGTGCCTTGTGGTTCTGTTGTTGCTTTCTGAGAGAAGGTCTCATAGTCCAGGCTGGCCTCAAACTTGCTGTGTCACCGAGACTGGACTCAAACTCCCAATTCTCACATCTTTACTTCCCAAGGGTGTGCCCCACCACACACTAGACTGGTTAGCTACAGCCTGGTCCAGCTGTGGAAATCTGGGAGTTACAGGAATGGGTGTCATAGGGTTGCTAGACCCTAGGGGTAAGAAAACCTGGGTAGTTACATACACCAACAAACACTTCTCAGCCTCACTGGCTAAAAGGCATTATGTCTGTGCTGCAGGAAGTCCGGCAGGGGAAGACATAATGAGCTGGCTGCTTAAACTTCAAGGCAAAGAATGGAGTTGGGGGTGATGCAGGTGACATCCGCTGCTCTATGACGGCCATTGTACAGACAAATAAGCTAGGAAGCAGAGTAGTTTCCCAGGGGCACACAGTTATCAAGTGGCCCAAGCAGGATGCAAACCCATCTCTGGTTCTCTTAACTATACTGCCCTGGTCTTTCCTAGGAAGCTGACATGACTTCAAGATTTCAAAACACTCTCTCTCTCCTCTCTCTCTCTCTCTCTCTCTCTCTCTCTCTCTCTCTCTCTCTCTCTCTGTGTGTGTGTGTGTGTGTGTGTGTGTGTGTAAGGGGAGGGAGGATTCAGTGATCCAGGGCTGGAAACCAAGAACGCAGGTAGGAGATGAGGGTTGGAGGACGGTGTTAAGTCCCATAAGGGCTAACTATAGGAATGGCCAGGAGCCTTGGTTCATCTTAGGCTTAACTTTATATTAATATCAAGACATGTGTCACATTCTTACATAACTTGGGGCGATGAGGTAATGAAGAAATGATAGACACTCGGACACAGAAAAGCAGGGATCAGGTAATCTGAGCTCTCGGATGGGGAGACCACAGCATCCTGGAAGTCTGTCATGTTTATTTTATACAGGGCAAGTGGGGCTATGGCACACAGCTGAACAAGGAGGCAGGGTTATTACACACTGATAAACATGAAGGCAGGGTCTATGGTATACAGCTGGACAAGGGGACAAGGTTAGCTAATCTTGGTCGAGCAGTCTCTGCAGGGGAGCAGTCTTCAGGCTATAAACAAAGAGAAAGAGAGAGAGAGAGAGAGAGAGAGAGAGAGAGAGAGAGAGAGAGAAGGGGAATATTTTCCGCACACACTCAACATGCCCACTCAGACAGAGGAAACTTTTGCCATCATTCTGAGCCTAGTCCAGGGAAGGCTTTGCTAATGGCTGAGGCACTGGGCCCCTTGACATGGCCATGCCCGTATCAACAGTGCGTATTTCAGGATTCCACTTGCTTCCTTCAGGTACATGCTTATGAGACACTCAGTTCAACTTGTCCCATGCTGGATCTTTGATTAATAGCCAATCACAAGTTGCCTTCCGTTCGGGTGCCCCAGGCTCCCTGTTGGTGAGTTGGGAGCTCCTAGCCTGTCTTGTACTAGCTCCGCAAGCCCCATGCGATCAGTGATCAGTTAGCTCGTTTTACAGCCTCTTCGGCTGCACTCCTCAGTGCTTGCTGCTTTGTGGAGTAAGTTATGATTACTTGGTGCTATAAAACCAAACAGCAACTCTCACAGCTGTTTTGATTCTATTTAATAAAATGGTGGTGACATCTGAATGCCACAGCAGCAGAGAGGCGGGCGGGTTGTTGAGGCTGCCGAGAAGAGACAGAACAGCATTATTCCCTGGGCTAGTATCTCATGTGACAGTTCTGCAGTTATCCCTGTTCTGTGTCAGTACATGGCTGCTGCAGGCACATTCTTCCCAGGGAGAGACTGTAGGTGTGTCAATGGCCCTTTGGCTGATGCAATGGGACAGCCAGGCTGGAGATGATGTCTATGGTATTGTGACGATGGAGAGAAATATTTTATTAGAATAGAGCATATAAGTAACAGTCGGAGTCATTCAAGAGCTCAAACTCTGTGCTGACTGCAGAAAGCCAATGGTGTGTGGGTGTCAGTTCATCAGAAATGGATAGAAAAAAAAATCTTTGTTTTCTCCTTTCTTTGCCGCACACAAAGGAGAGAGAGTGATTCTGGGAAGATATCAGGCAGCAAACATGGAGGCAAAAAGCCAGCCTGGTCCTCAATCAATTATGCGAGAGTATTACCAAATCAATGAATTCACAGTGTGAGTGCTTGCGGCAGATGGACGAACACTTGTCGGCTATCTGGAGCCCTGAGAATCAGATTTATTTTCAGAGCTTATTTGTCTCATTTCTCCTGCCTGGTGCTTGAAGGCAGAGCATGCAGCTGTGATTTTTCAAATGCAAGAGATCTCCAACTATTTTATACCATGTGAGGTTGGGCTTCTCCAGCTAAACTCTCTGGAGCTTCAGGCCTTTTGATCCTTAGAATAAGGACAAAAGGTCTCCTCCTCTCCTCTCCTCTCCTCCTCTCTCTCTCTTTCTCCTCCTCCTCTTCTTCTTCTCTCTCTTTCTCCTCCCTCCTCCTCCTCCTCCTCCTCTTCTTCTTCTTCTTCTTCTTCTTCTTCTTCTTCTTCTTCTTCTTCTTCTTCTTCTTCTTCTTCTTCTTCTTCTTCTTCTTCCTTCTCTCTCTCTCTCTCCTCCTCCTCTTCTTCTTCTCTCTCTCTTCTCTCTCCTCCTCCTCGTCCTCCTCGTCCTCCTCCTCCTCCTCCTCTTCTTCTTCTTCTCCTTCTTCCTCTCTCTCTCTCTCTCTCTCTCTCTCTCTCTCTCTCTCTCTCCTCTCTCTCCTCCTCCCTCTCCTCTTCCTTCTTCTTCTTCTCCTTTTCCTCCTCCTCTTTCTCTTCCTCCTCCTTCTCCTCCTCCTTCTTCTTTCACTCTCTCATTCCTGAAGATCTTAACAATAGAAGAAGGAAATTGGATTGATTGGCCTCTCAGACCTGGTTAGAGATCCAGATTGTTGGTGTTACTGCAAGGGAAGCAGAAGGTTCTCTCTTAGACACAGCCTATGTTAGGCTATCTTTCAGTCAGCTTCCTGTTACTATAACAAAGTACTAGACAGAATCAACTTATAAGTAGAGAAGGTTTGTTTTAGATCACAGTTGCAGATGTTCCAGTGCACAAATGACTTGTATCCTTGCTTTGAGCCAATGGTGGGACAGCACCATTGAGAGCAGGTTTGTGAGTTTATTAGTCTCATGAATGAGAACAAAAGAGAAGTAAAGACAAATTGGCTAGGGTCCCCTTTAAAGGTACAGCCTCAATGACCCAAAGACCTTTCTGTAGGCCATGCTTCTTAAAGAACCTTTATTTCTCTGTAGCACCAAGCTGGAAACCAATCTTCTCACTCATAAACCTCTGGGGAACATTTGTGATCTGCTACAGCAAATGATCTCAGTAGCACACGGCAGTGATACTGTGGTTGTCACTGGGCTGTGCTATCAACCCTTCCTGCCATCAAGTATCCTAGAATTCTTAGCTGGAAGAGAAGCTGAGATAAGCTCTCTATTTTGGCTCTTAGGGGAGAATCATTTGCAATGGGACCAAGAAGAATGCATCTCTTCATGATCAGTTTCAGGTTATATGTTGTGGAAGGCCTCCCATTTGGGGAACTGGACAAAGTGAGAAGGTTTTTGCTGTTGTTTTGTTTTTGTTTTTTATGGTCACTGTCAAGCAGAAGGTTAACAAACAAACTGTCTGAATTCCCAGCCTCCTGGTGCGGTGTGTGACTAAGACACTAGATGGGCAGCTTCTGAGCTGTTCTGGACAGAATGAGTCCTAATGGTGGCTGCTGGTCGAAGCTGAAGAGCTGTGTCTCTGTGTGTCTGTTCACCCTTTTGGCCATCCACATAGTCAATCAGATGGCCTGCAAGTGTTGATTGATCATCCCTATCCACTACTGACCATGGTAAAAGTAAATTCAGCAGGAAGTGATCCCTAGCCTAGGCACACGGAGGTAGAGCCCTCAGTGTGAGTGACTGGAAAAGCTGACACTGAGCTGAGTATGAAATAGCAAGATCTGTGAACTACAGCTTCACAAGATGGAGGGGTTACCCTGTGCAAAGCCCTGAAGAGTCTTCCAGGAGCAACCATAGCCTGTGTATGTAGTGCAGGTCAGAGGGAGGTGTGGGCCATGGAGCTACAGGTGAGCTAGGCCAGACAGTCCATGATGGATGTGGTGGGGTCACACACAGAGGTCAGCTCATGTCTGTAGGAAAGACCTCTGAGGGCATTGCCCTGCATCAGACTGCAGTATCAACCCTGAAGCTGAAGAGGAGAAAGCATGGGAGAGGCTCTGAGTGACTACAGAATAAACCAACCAACTGAACAATAGATTTGCTATTTTCTCTAATTAGTGCTGAGACCTGACTCTTGGGGTTGGGGATGATAGATAGCAATTAGGTTGTTTTAGGTAAGCAAGTTCTAGAAATTGAATGACTGAATTTGAAATAAAAAATTGAGATATCTATCCATCTATCTGTGGTTCTTATTTGAGAGTTTTTTTTTGTTTTTGTTTTTTAAATTTCTGGGTGATGACATGGGTAAGTTCTGCAGCACAGAGCCGAGAAGAAGACCCTTTGGAAGGGTCCTGATAGCCCAACCCCTGGGGTCAGCAGGGTCTGAACTGAAATCACTGTTGTGTCTCACCTCTCCACCCATCAGATTCCTCATCTGAAAGATGGGATGTCAACAGCACTCCACCCCCGGGGGGGACACGGCAGAGTAGGACTGAACCCAGGGACATATGTAAACAGCTGGGAGCAGAACCAAGCACACCAGGAGCCTTAGCAATGGCAGGAGGGAACCAAATGACTCAGAAGAAGATCTTGATGTCCTTAAGTGGCCTTGGGTCCTTTTGAATTGTTTCTATCGTGGCATGATGTGGCAAGTTTCAATGATTCATTTTGGAGCAAATAGGGCAGGGTTGTGTGGGCTGAGCGGTTTAGGATCTTAGGTTTTTTTACTCCAGGTTACTGAGCCAAACCTGACTTGCAAAAAGACGGGCCTCTGCTGCAGAGGCAGGGGAGAATTTGGCTCCCTCGCTTATGATATCTACAGTAACCCATCAGCCATGGAACTGAAGGATGTGTTCTGCACTCCCCTTTCCCCTTTAATGTGCCATTAAATCAAATACTCTATTAGCAGAATTAGTTCATTCAGTGTCTGCAACGAAACATCCCGTGAATTGTGCGATGTCTCTCGCAAATGGCCCTGCACTCTGGGGTCTACTTGAGCGGTTTATATCCTGTGGAGGAGGGCAGAGCTGCCCAAGGATCCCACTGCCTTCCTCTAAGTGAAATATTATGGCTTCCACAAAGGATAATTATTTGGATCATTTTGCCATGTGCAAACCTGGTGAATTCCAAACACTGTGGATCAGGCTCTGGCCCAAAGCCTGCTGCCCCCACACCTGCAGCCCGGGACTTGCCTTGGCCACTAGTTCCCAACCTTCTTGGCTTCTCTGCTCTCTGTACAAGTCCAGTTCTGAGGCTGGGGCCGAAAAAGATATGTTTTTTTGTTGAGAGTTAAAACATGGAGAAATTCCCTCCCTTCGTTTAGGATAGGGTTATAGGTAGAAACCCAGTTATTTCCACTCTCACTGTTACCCAAACCATGGGAAAGCAGGCGATAACCTCTGTGCCTTTGTCACGTTAATCTAGCTTTAGGAAAATTAGCAAGCCCCCCCCCCCCCCCCGAGTATATTAGTATATTAAGTCACATTCGGCAGTGCCTAGCTGACTGCCAGGGCTCTGGCTGTTTCTGAGGCTCGTGGGCCACCCTTCCTCACGCCCGGGTACACTTAGCCAGGTGAGTTTAGCTCGATATGTTTCTCTTCCTCTAGAGTCAGGGTATTGGAGAGCATTTGCCTTCATACATGGCAAATCTTAAATCAATGTGCTGGCAACTATTTAACCTTTTCTGTGGAGAGGAGCGTAGTTTGCAGGCCTTGCCAACTTCCCCGGTGTAAATACTACCACTGTGAGTGATTTCAAGCTATCAGTGTGGCACTGTTGAATGCAAAGACAGAGTGTTATGCTTGTCACCCACAGTATACCATAGTTCCTTGAATGTGACCTGAGAGTTCTTAATAGTAAAATCCAATAAAATGATTGGAATGGCTTGAGTTCTAGATAATCGATACTTTTTTTTTTTTAAAGCAATGTAATCATGAGTGTGGATAACAGTGATGTCTGCGACCTCCTTCAAAATTAGCACTCAGACCTCACAGGTTAACAGAACCCAGGCCTTGCACACCTCTCGGTTTAAGAGTATAGCATGCAATTTCTCCATTATAACCTAATTACAATAGGCTATAATGGACGTGGGTCTGCAGCAGGGTTCCACATGGTGGGTGAGGGACCCTGGTACCCTCTGTCTTGAATCTTCATCGCCCTCTAGGGATCTCAGACTCCCTCACTTCGAACCAAGGACATGATTTTAATTTCCCAAGCTTGGCCACGTTCCAAGGCTGAGATTCTGTCCAGTGGCCAACTCTAACTGCAAGGGAAGGTACGGAAAGGAAGTGAAGTCTGTGGGCATCTTGTCCTTTCTATTAAAGCACATCTCAGACTGACTTCTTCACTGACTGATGTCATGAAGTATATTATGGAACATGCCAGGGTTGTGGGGTATCAACAGTGAAATTAATTGTTATAGAGCTATCAACTAATAAGTATAACTATACCCATAGTAAGGACCAATCGAAATGGTATTTACCATTATTCAGACATAGAAACAATGCCTGTTGGGACAGGATTTTATATACTGCCTGCTTTCTAAGCTCAATGACCCATCCTCGGTCATCCTTTCATACACTCAGCCACACATATGCTAGACCTTTATGCCAGCTCTGTGTTAGCTTCCAGGGATATGGAGATGTTTGGAGCTATTTATTGTCTACTGAGGAGGGCAGAGTTGTCAGGTCAGGGCTCATGCACATATTCTAGTCAGGGGGAGAAGAGCTGGGGAACCAGGGCTTCCAGAGCAGCAGACATTTGATGTGGCTCTAGAGGGATGGGTGCCTCCAGGTTTCTAGATATGGAAAAGAAAAGGCGGGCACTCCAGGGGACAGCGTGGGCAGACGCTTGTTCTAAGAATGGCAAGAAGCTCGGCGAGGAAAGAGACTGGGCTGGAACATATGGGTCTATGTCAAATTTTAATGGACTTTTTCTGGAATTCAGAGGGATTTGTAATGTATCATAGGGCTCTTTCTTCTCAGAGTAGGGGACACGCTGCCTTCCAGGAGGTAGAGAAATACAAATGAAACTTTCTCCATTTCGCCTCTTAATGGTAAGCAACCAGAGATGATTTTTGAGAAGCCCCAGAGAAGGACTTCCCATCTCAGTGGATCAATGGCTTATCCCTGAAGTTTCTGTGGTCAGGGTAATGTGACACTCAGGTCAGCCTAGATCAAGTCACAGGCATCTGCCCAAAGCTTGGGGGCTAAGGGTGGAAAAAGGAAGTTCCATAAAGGAAACTCAGACACAGGACTGGAGATGGAGAAATGGCTGCCAGTGGCCCCGTCAGCCATTGACCACCATGGAAAGGAAGAAGCAGATGGCAGCCGTCCCAGGAGCCCCCATTTGCACTTGAGAGTCAACTGACTGTGAGAGAGGCAACAGCCATCTCGTTTTGGTTTTTAGGTTTTTTTGTTTTTTGTTTTTGTCTGAACCAACATAAAGAGGGCCACGTTCACTAGGTAGGGCCAGGTGGAAAGTTAGGGGTGGCTGACCCTCATCTGCAGTCGGATATGTAAGCTAAAGCCCTTCCTACTTCCTCTTTGGCTTGTGACCCTGGATGGGGGGGGGTGCGTTGGGCAGAGTCAGTGGTTTCACTGTGGTTGCTTTGACTGTGCCAAGTCATGAACCCACAGATCTGAGTCAGGAAGGCTCTGCCTCAAAGCAGATAAGCCAAGCAGGTCACACAAATACCCGATAGCTTACATCCTGCCTGACGAATGGCCTGGAACCACAAAGGTTGGAGCAGCCCCTGCTGTGGTGTTCTTGGGAAGAGGCCCTTAGCAGAAGTGTCACTGTAAGCAGACCCTGAGCCTGTGGGACAGGCATGATTTACACAGGCCCTGTATGGTGGGTGCTATAAGAAAAGCCAAACCTGGAAGTCACAATCATGATATTAAAATGCCAGCTCAACATTCAGCACCTGTGAGTCCGGGGCAAATGGGTTTAGGCCCTCAAACCTTAACTCTTTTGCTGTAGATAATAATATCCACCCTTCAGGAGAGCAAAGACGCTACAAAGATAGTCTGGGCAAAGCCTCTGGCATTGGGTGGGTGTGTCATGAAGCCGGGGTTCAGGAAAGCCAGTCAACTCCATAGAAAAAGGCTAAACCTCAAACTGTTTAATATGGAGTCGCTGCATAGGCTCAGGGCTCAGGTACATCCACATAGCATCTCACTTAATCCCCATGACTATCTCAGGTGAGTCTTCATGCTATTCTCCCCTTACCGATGAGGAGAGACAGAAGCAAGACTTGGGGTTTGTAGGTGGTGAGCAGAGATCTAGGATGTGAACCTACGCAGCTGGGTCCTGAGAAAGCTGAGAGAAAATGGTTTCTTCACAGTGGCAAAGCCGCTGGTGAAGTCTGGGAAACAGAGCAGGGGATATCCTGGAGCACCACTCCCTCGTGCCATCAAAAACCAGCCCTCAAATCTATTCACGAATTGCTGCAAGGAGCGAGCTGTCCCAGGCTGAGAAGTGCATAGGAGGAATATAAACCGTGTACGGCATCCATTAGAGACTTATAGCCAACTGTCCAGGTTTAGAGCCCCCATCTTTCAGGATAAAAGTGCTACCGTGCATGCCTCTAAACCATGAAGCAAACAGAATAGCTCCATCAGAAAGGCTCTCTTAGGAATGGCGTTGTAAAAATGTCCAATGGGAAAACCTTCCTAGTGCTAAATCCCCCTACATCTTTCCTTTCCTCTCATCTCTCAGCAGAAGCAGTCCTGAATACACGCTGCAGAGTACTGAAGACTAAGGAGAACGCCGGCAAATTCTCCTCAGACGGGGTATTGACTTTGGTGTGAGAAACTGCTCGTACATTTGTAGGCTGGGCAAGGGGCCTTTGGAGAAGGCCATTAGGAGGAATATCAGGGTTGACCATGCCCTGGTGTCAAGTAACCCCCTCCCTTCCCCCAGAAGTAAAGCCAAGGGGACAGCAAATCCATACCATCAAGGACCAGCCTGGCAGTTTCTTGAGGTTGTAGCAATAAATCGCTACATTGGCTGAACTAAAAATTGTAATAACAATAACAATTAACATTTATGTAGCATGTATAGTGGCTCCAGAAAAATATTCTTTTAAGGTCGTGATGTGAAGTACCTTTATCACCACTGCATTGTCACAGTCTATAGCAGTGCCAGCTAACATTTATTGAATAATCGCTGTGGTTAGTTTAGCCACATTATCTCATTACTTCAAAACTTTACAGCCATGCTTTCAGGAAGGCTCTGTACTGTTCCCATTTCTCAGATACTGAAGCAGGTTTACATAGAGACCGAGCTACGTTGCCAATTCTCCTTCTTTCCTCCTTCTCCTCCTCCTTCTCTTCATCTTCTTCTTCCTCCTCTTTCTGAGACAAAATTTCTTTGTGTAGCCCTGGCTGTCCTGGAACTCCCTCTAGAGACCAGACTGGCCTTGAACTCAGGGATCTGACTGCCTTTGCCTCCCAAGCGCTGGGATTAAAGGCGTGCACTACTGCTGCCTGCCTCTTCTAATTTTCTCAAACTGCTAACAGGTCACCTTAATAGCCACCCGCTTGGTTGTATCACACAAGTGGTTTTCCCTTTCACCCCCATGCCCACACCCACCTGTATGGGTATGGTGTCAAATGTGGTTCAAACTTCTTCAGATACTCTGCTTTGCTCCATGCTTGGCGTCTGCAAGCTTTCCCAGCACGGCAGTAGGATCCCTTTCAGGAACTCAGTTGAATCTTAAGTTCCTCTAAGGAGATCCACTCTCCTTGAGCAGAGCAAAGGAGAGAGGTGGCTGTTTGTGACTAAGTGACCTCAGAGAGAAAGGTTGGCAAGGTGAGGACAGGTGTGACCTCACGCATCATGAGATGCCCAAGATATTTTTGTGATTGTTCAGGGACCTCAAGACTGGAATGGATCAGTGTTGCTGTGCACAAGACCAGAACAGGGTCTAGGCAGGGCCCTCTCTTGACTCTTTTTGTGTTTATGTGTTGTATATGTCACTAGCCTTGGATAACTGTAACTTATCACTCAAATCTAGATTTTTTTTTTCCTTTCTGGTGCCTTGGATCAAACCCAGGGCTATCCAGCACTATGTTAAAAACAAAACAGGCTGGGGGGACAGTTCCACAGGTGAAGTGTTTGTGATACAAATGTTAGGGCTGCTGCTTGCATCCTCAGTATCTAGGTAAATGCTGGAGAGGTGTGGTGGCCCACCTGTATTCCCAGCATGTTAGAGGCAGAGGCAGGGGATCTGTAGGGGCAAGCTGGTCAGGTAGATAGACTAGCCTAGTGAGAGGCTCTGCCGTAATATATATATAATTATAAATTATATATAAATTATATATATATATATATATATATATATATATATATATATACATATGGTGAGGACAAACTGAAAAGAACACCTGACTGAATCTGCCCTCCATACAAATGAATACACCTGTGCACACCTGTGAACCTCACACAAGAATGCACGCACACACATAAATGACAACCTACAAACAAAAACCTCTTGTTTTAACTGACAGACGAAATCGTCTATTTATTGTGTCCAAGCTATTTTAAAATCTGTATATTTTCTGAAATGACTAAACCGAGATAATTAACAGACACATTTCTTCACATACTTATAAATGCTGTCAATGATTTAAAATCTTAAAGTCTACTCTCAGCAGATTTCAAGAATAATAGATTGTTATTAACCGTAGTTACTGTGGAGATCAATAGCTCTCAGGACCTTGTTCCTTCTGTTTGAAATTATGAATCCTTTGACTAGGACCTCCCAGGTACTTCCATCAGGGGCCCTGCCTCAATTTAACGGCCACTGTACTCTGTTCCTGAGGTCGACTTTTTAGATGCCACATGTGGCACTTGCCTCTGTGCCTGACCTGACTTCTTTCTTTCACACAGGCTTGCCACAGTCTTCCACTCTGTAGCAAATGACAGGCTTTCCTCTTTGGCAGAGGCTAGCAAGCATTCATCTTTTCCCATCCAGACAATTCAGAGCGAAGGAGTACCCCAAAGGTGAGGTAGCACAGACGGGTAAACTGGAGGCCACTGTACATCAGTCTGCATTGTTCACATCTTGCTAACTGCTGTGAGAAGAGCAACACGTAGCAGATGAGTGTACGACCTGAGACTTGGGACATCCCTTGGTGTGCCCAGCTGGCTGTTTCTGAAGGTGCATGGGTGGCCATGGGCAGAAACCCAGGCAACAGCAGACACATGATGTTGACCACTTTAATTAGATATTTACATTCTGACTCATAACAGAAGCAAAATCACAGTTATGAAGTAGCAACAAAATAATGTTATGGTTGGGGGTCACCTCTACATGAAGAACTGTATTAAAGGGTCCCGGCATTAGGAAGGTTGAGAACCACTGCTCAGATCCCAAACAGAGAAGTAGCCGTAAGCCTCATCCCCCATCCCTTCATTCCTGACACCTAGCGTCTCTCTCACATCTTTGTCTTTCCTTTTAGCCTCACTGTCCTCCAAAGCCAAGGCACACAACGGCACCCCTATGTCACCAATACATGTCACTTCAGATATTGCAAGCTCCTGTCTTTCTCCTGGGTTGTCACTCCAGGGTACAGAGTTCTCCCTACTCAAGCGTTGAGAGCCTCATTGATTGCAATGCATTCAGAATCCTCTCTTTAAACCAATCTGCTCTCTGTTCAATAAACAGGGTTTCCCAAATCCCACTCTGAAAGCATAAGGATGAGTGCGAGGTTCTGGAGTGAGGGAAAGGCTGGGTCAGAAGTGCTTCAGAGTCCCTTTCAGCCCTGCAGAGCGCAGTGGACAGTTACAATCTAATAAGCGTAGCTGTTTAGTGCTCACTTCATGGGAAACATTACTCAGTTGCCTGTTCCTTTATCTAATTCTCGTAATAGTGTTGTGAAGGAAGTGACGTCCCATTTTACAGATGGGGATGGTGACTGAGTCTTGGAGAAGATATATGTATTTTACGTCCAAAGGTTCAAGGTTACTAAGATGAAGTAAGCAGGACTCAAATGAAGAATCCCTTTACAAGCTGCCTGTCCCGGGCTTTTCAAATCTGTCCTTGGCTCCAACCCTCCCCCCAATGTGCTCACCCCTAAGTTCTCATAGGCAACACAAAACACCAGGATTCCTCCCCAGGGTGGCACACTGAATCACTGTAGAACAAACCTCTGCATCCTGACTCATGCCCTCATCCCTTCCAATTGGCATCCCTGCAGATATACATTTTACAAGGTGGTTCTTAATAATCCTGTGTAAGAACCCCTTTGTAAGAACCCTCGATGTGGGGCCAGCCCTGCAGGAGTCAGGGGCTTCCTATCCAGCCGGTATCACCTGGCTCCTTGAATTGCTCTTAATCCCTTTGTTTTGCAGGAAACCAAAGTATTTTGACAGCACAGAAGAATGGTACATCTGGAGGTCTGGGGTCCAGCAAAGCAGGGAAGCCATCCTAAACAAATGGATTGACTGCTTCCGGCACCGTCATTAACTTCTGCTCTTGGACTGACATCCGGAGTTTAACTCCTGACAGCTGGGACACAGGCAAAAGGAAACCTTTTTAATTTATTGTGAGCAGAGACAAGTTTCTCCCCCTCCTCTACATCCCCACCTTCCTGGCTTATTTAAAGGGCCGGAGTCTCTTGGAACAATAAAATCTTATATTGTTCCCTATGTGAAACTTCTCTGGTGTGTTCCAAAGCCCTAGAAAGTGTGTGTCTGTTCAAATACCATAAGACAAAAGCATTTTTTAAAGCTACAAGACCATTAAAAAAGGATTGATGTAATTATTGAGGAACCTGTAAATTAAAAAAAAAATTAGATTGCAATAGATACACCAAGGAAGGAGAAAATATCTCTGCTTTTAACAAAACCTATGTTTTCTCAGCAAGAATGAGTTAGCGGTGGGAACTAAAGTTAATTTCAGTTTTATTAATAGTATCTGAAATGAAATGTTATAACTCTCCCTTCCAACCTTGTAGACAACTGGAATATTTATTTCTACTTCAGGAAAAACATGAGCCGCTGTTACCTTGAAGCAACACACACATTTAATTAATGCAGGCAAAGGAAGTGATTGCGGCTGCATTTAAATCAGGCATGTAGAATTTAAGAGATCTGACCTTAAAAATGAAGAAAATATTATTGTAATTACTCCATTTGCTAAAAACAAATGATGTGACATTTGAAGTTAAGACTTCTATCAAAAGCACAGAGTGTCTTTAATCAGTTTGCACCTTTCCATTTTAATGGAGGTGCGCTTGAGGTTTACAATTACTGAGGCTGGTGACTCCTTGCCTTTGAAATGACTTGAAAAGATTAGCATTCATGGATTATTTATTAGCTCCCTGTGAGTGTATTTCCCAGAGTGGAAGTAGCATACTACAACAGTCTAGTCCCCAAGTCACATTCTTTTAATTAACAGCACACTGCCCGTTGTTGCAAATGCGCCTCTGAAGTTGTGGGACATTTTGTCATGCTCCTTCCTCCACGTGGGTCTTTAGTGGCTGTCTTTGTTCCTCACCAGCTCTGGCAGAGTCCTGATCTCAGCCCTGGCGGCTGCTTCTGCTGCCCTGGAAACACCATGGTTTGCAGGAATCAGGCTGCTTGGACAGACAGCACATCTCAGCCTGCCGAGCTCTCACTGATAGGGAGCGCCTGTCTCGGGGCTCAGCGGAGAATCCAGTGACATAGTGACACTTGCAGTTTAACCTAAACACACTTCCTGCCTAGATAACAAAAATGTCACACGTGTGTCCCTGACAGCGAGCACAGAGCTGAAGGTCTGTGGCTGTACTGCTGGCACGGGCTCTATCTGCCATCTGAAGCCTTCGCCGCCTGCCGGGCTGTGGATCTCTGCTGCTCTGGAGTGGGCAAGCAGTCCAAACAGACCTCCTGGCAGGAGGCGAGAAGCTACAATGTTGCAGATATTGAAGACCTCGGGTTAAAGCTGACAAAGGCGTGTGCAGCCAGCTTTGCAGGGCAGCGAAATTTCTGTGAAATCAGAACAACAGGAATACTTAAGTGTGGTTGTGGGTCTGGAAGAAAGTGGTTCCTAGGGCCGAATTGTGCCAAAGCAGAAGGCCGAGAGCAAGGTGGAGCTACTGTCACCCCAAGTCTGGGATTTATCTCCCGAAATCCTGATTTCTGTGGTTGTTTGACTTACGTACACTTCCATGCAGAGATTATGAACGCGCGCGCGTGCAGGCACATGTTAACCTGAAGGCATAGTGGTCTAATATACATCTTTTAGTTTTACAAAATCTGATGTAATAAAATTTACAGTGTGCACAAGTAATCTCTAGTTCCTTGTTTTGTAAATCTTCTTATTTCAGAGGACCCTTCTGGAAAATTCTGCCAGAACTATGTCTATAAAGCCCAATCTATAACTTGATGAGTGAAGTTTATTTACCAAAAGACACCTCTAGTGTTCGAAATGGGTCTTATCTGTAGCTTTCCCCCTAGAGAACAGACAGTAACACATACAGGATGACCTTTTCAATAGATGTCACATCAGGCCCAAGTAAATGTAAGAGATGAAAATTCGCCTTAACTGGTGCCAAGAAATGGATTTCATATTATATAAAATGTGGAACTGAACGGGTAGTAGCATCATAAACATTATTTCCTTGTGGAGATTCCTACTGTGCTCAAGGGATGAATATGGGCATGCTTTAAGGACACGCACTGCTATTTTGGCTGGCTAGGTTCATTCAACAAGAGTCAAAAAGTAGAAGATAAATCTTTTGGGGGTGGGAGGGTACGGACAAATAAAATGAGGAGCAAAGCAAGAATATTTAATCCTGGTACTTTTGCCGAACCCTCCTAACAAGGATGCGTTTACTTCCGAGCCGCTCTGGTTTTAGTATGACATTGCATGTTGTATGTATTTCTCCTGGCGTGCTGAACCATATTTTCCCTATATGGTTGTCACTATTTTATCTACACAAGCAAATATTTATAGACACCCACTTCAGCATGTCTCGACTGTTTCCCCTCTGAACACACTTCTAAAGGTTTTGGTGTGTGCTGCCCAGTCCAGCTTTTGCTGCCACCTGGAAGGTACTCACACCATGTGGCTGCACCCTGAGGATCTGCAACGCCATGATGTCCTTTTAGCTGAGCACTTGTATGGGGAACACTGGAGTGGGGCTACAGAGGGGGAGCAGGACCTTGGGGGAAAAACCATGCGTAGGGCTTCTAGGGCCAGGGCTGGGGTCACTTGGGTGGACAGTGGCCTGGTCTAAGGGCCTTGGGTACCTGGGACCTGGGAAAGTATACTGGTATGATACACACTAGCACACAGGGTGCCTGCCTTGCTTTTAGTTAGGCAGGGCATGGCATTCCCCATTTGAAGGACAAAGTAAGGGAGATACAGTCATTACTCCATTGGTGAGGTTGGTGTTGGCATGGCCAGGGTTGGTCAAGGGAAACTGAAGGAGCTCTTGGGTGGTAAGCCCTGACACACACAACTTAAGGGAGAAAAGATTCATCTGAGGTCCCAGTTTTGGGGTCTCAGTTGGTTAGGGCAGCTGGACCATGTAGAGAAGGGTCCTCATATCCTGTTGGGCTAGGAATCAGGAGACTGGCTCTGACCTTCACAGGCAGGCTCCTTTATCACCCTCTTCCACAAGGCATGTCCCATCTTCTAAAGATTCTGTAGCCTCTTAGGAGCAGTGCCATCAATCACGTGACAAATACTCAAAACACAAGCCTGTGGGGGACACTTAAGATTCAATTCAGAACGCCGACTTAACTGTTAAGTTTGCAGCTCAGCCTTGCCATGCATCATGCTGCTGTTCAGCTAATCTCCGTGAAGGTTTAACTTGCAAAAATTTTATACTTGGGCTGGAGAGATGGCTCAGAGGTTAAGAGCACTATAGGATCCTCCAAAGGTCCTGAGTTCAATTCTCAGCAACTATGTGGTGGCTCATAACCATCTGTAATGTGATCTGGTGCCCTCTTCTGGCCTATAGGCATACATGCAGGCAGAACACTGTGTACATAATAAATAAATCTTTAAAAAACAAAAAACTTTATACTCATCAAACAGTGGTCTATACTCCTTCCTTGTAGTCCCTGACAAGGGTCATTTACCTTCAATTTCTGTGATTTTTGCCTGCCCAGGTTACTCAATATACATAGGATTACACCATGGCTGGCTTATTTCACTTAGAATGTTGTGACATATATTGGAATCGTTCCCTTTCTGAGGAAGAATAATATTCCATGGTACTTATACAACATACCCTAGCCACTCACCCATCAAGGGGTGCTTCCCTCTGACAGGAACTGTGAATATTGTTGTGATTTATTACAACACAGGATGGGTGTGCAGACAACATTTTAAGGTACTTTTCTCCCCTCTTGGATGTGGACGTGTAACCAGTGGTGAAATGATTGGATCGCATGTTAACTCTATTATCTTGTACCTCTATAGAAATTTCACTTTTCACTTTCAAGCTCATGCCATGACTTTGCCGGCTGGCCTCACTTTTCAGTCTGTAACCAAAGGTTGTAACATCAGTCCTAAGTCTGTTTGCTGTGCCAATACTGAGGCACACTGAGCTAATCCCCAAGGAAAACAAAGCTAATATTTCCGATTTGGAGCCAGAGTTACATGTAAACACGAGGCACTCTGGGCAAGTTGTCAAGAGTTACCCAAAGGCCCAAAGATCAGGGCAGGACCCTGAGGTCACATCACAGGAAGTATTAGCCGCTCACTCGAAATCCTTTGGTGACATCTATTTTAAAATACTGCTGTCCCTCTGAACCCGGCGCCTATCAGTTTATCTGCACCGAGAGCTTGACCTCTTGTCTATGCTTTCCCCCATCCAGGGACTGCAAACACATAGAGAAATTTGAGTTTCAACTGGCCTACTCCTCCAGCCACTAAGACGATCACAGATTAAACAGGATGGACCGAGTGGCCATACTTCTTGTAAAGTTATCCCCAGAGATGAATGTGCACCGTGGCTCTGAGGCTTTGGTGGCGTCTGCAGTGTAACTAAGGTTGACAGACTGCCTGCATGTGGGTGGCTGTCTCCTTTCCAGCTGTGACCAGCTGAATTATATCACCTGTCCCACTTGATGTATTAGGATATGCCCAAGCTCAAGACGCATGTTGCCGCAATAGGGAAATTAATGTCCGCCACTGGAGGCAATTAATAATGATTAGGAACAAAGCAGCAGGGTTAAATCTGTGCACTTAGCAGTGTTCACACCCTTTTATGTTGTATTTCAGCCTACTTGCCCAAAGAGGGAGAAAAAGACTTTTGGGGGAGTTAGAACAAGCTTATCTTAATTGGCATGTAAACTTAGATGAAACGTCAAAGTCTCTTTAATGAGACCAGCTAATTTATTACGTGATCCTTGCTTCCCAAGGTCAGAGAGCATCACACACAAAAAGTCGTAGACTGTGGAGATAAATATCGAGACTAAGTTGAGTAGAGAGTAAAGCTTTTGGACTTTGGAATTGCATTTGATCTATGAATTGGGGTGAGAAAACGTCACCCTCTGTATTTGGCAGTTTACAGATAGCGGCCAATTGGCTTAGCAAGGATTTTCCAACCACCTGACTGGTGCAACTCCAGGTAACCTGCACATAAGATTCATAGTGACCATTAATCTCCACCAGGTGACTAGAACCTATACAAATGTATTTGAAACATAGGCTGAAGAAGGAATTTTGCTCCCAAAATGCAGAACAAGCTGAGAATTGGTTGATTATAAATCCGTGAGACAGCAGAGCCTGAGGTACTGACGTGTGCAAACTTACACTCGTCCCCTACAGGCATTTATGCCACCAAGTATTAGTGGCTCACTACACAATACAAATATTGATCCATCCGGTATTTTATTAGGAAATTTCATAAAACAGATTAAAGCATAATTGGCCACCAGCTGGACTTTACAGCCAAGCGAAGATTATATACTTAACCTCAGGGATAATGCAATTCTCATTAATGAAAAACCATGGGATAAAGGTCTTGGAAAAATGTCTGCGCCATATTTCATTAAGATAGAATCTGGAGTGGGAGAATGAAATAATTCCTTCTCTGTAAGCCTACAATGTCTGTGGGCATATTGGAATTCCACTGGCAACCCTAGCTCAGGGCCACCAATGTGCCACCCCATTGCTCCTCCATGGTGGCCTCAAGAGCTTCAGTTAAAAGG
Source organism: Arvicanthis niloticus (assembly GCF_011762505.2). Classification (NCBI taxonomy): domain Eukaryota; kingdom Metazoa; phylum Chordata; class Mammalia; order Rodentia; family Muridae; genus Arvicanthis; species Arvicanthis niloticus. The sequence goes on along the minus strand of NC_047672.1, from coordinate 12,543,420 downwards.
GAAAACTTTAAGCAAGAATCAGGCGCTTGGCTTACTTAGCCCAGACATCCAAATGCCTGCACGTCACTGAAGTAGAGGGTTGAATTTAAAAATACCTACACTTGTCATACCATTATCTCATGGAGATCTAGCACCTCGTGACTGAGATAGCCACACAGCCCTTCAGCTTCAATAGTTCATTCATTCCATCACTGAATCATTCCTATTTATCCTTTGCCTTGAAACTTCAGCATGGCTAAGTATTGGAGGCTTGCCATTGGTTGTATTGATAACTTCTGTTATTGTTAGGTGTCTTAGGGTCCCTACTGCTGTGGTAAACACCACACCAGGGCAGAAACTCAAGAAGAGGAAGACCTTTTTGTAAGACAGGGACCCAAGACAGGATGGGATACCAAGAGAATTATGTTAATACTCTCTGGGAAGCAAGTGCCCAGTGACCTTGTCCTAGGCTCCATCCCTCATTTTACCACACTGAAGACACAGCTACTGACACACCCTTGAGGGAGAAGCCACACAGTGCAGAACATAGCTGCAGAGAGAGAGATCAAGGAGAACGGAGAGAAAAGAGGGCAGGCAAGGCAGTGTGCGTTCATTGCTATGGTGCTAAATGCAGATAAGGGAAGATCACACTAAAACAGTGAATAAGAAGCAAACCAAACTCAGAAACAAATAAGAAACTGGGCAAGTCACTCCCCAAATGCATTTTATTCAATACTGTGACTATGAGTTATCATAATGAGATATTAAAGGCCCAAATACTCATGATACTCTAGCCGTGTTACCAAATGCTTGCCATATATATTTCCATGCACAGGAATGTTCACAGGAGCACAGACCTGGAAGTAACACGGACCCTGGAACAGTGGATGGGTGCAGGCTGTGATATTTGTTTCGAGGTACAGCAGAGAAATGCACTCCATCGACCATGGCCCATAGTGAGCCTTATGAAGCTGTCAAAGAAAACTATGACCGTGCAGATGCACATGCAGACAACTTCAGGTAAAGTCCAAGATGGCTTAACAACAAGCTTGCAGTAAGTGCTTGCTTGGAGCAGCAGGGAACAGGGTGTGATCCTAGCTCAGACCCTGGGCAGCTTGGAATTGTTAGTAATATAGTTTTATAAGGTTTATTTCTCTTTTATGTATGGGTGTTTTGCATGCATGTAAGTGCACCATATACATGCACTGCTCCAGGTGCCCAGCAGAGGGCACTAGATGCCCCTGGAACTGGAATTACAGATTAGTTTGAGTTGACAGGTGGATGCTGGGAATAGTTCTCTGGTCCTCTGCAAGAACAGTCTGTGCTTGTATCCACGGAGCTATCTGCTAATAATAATTCTTAGAGCAGACAACAGGCACGCAGATGCTCAGTTTATTGTTATTCTCCAAGCCAGGATAAGCAGTCCACACTGTCTTACGTGCACAGAGACACTGCACTCAGAAAAGGGATTGCTTTGGCTGCTGTCTGCATTCTAGCTGCGTGACCGAGCATCACCTGCCTTTCCTGGTGTGGTGCTTTTTTGTGGAAACAACTGGAAGGGAATGTGAACAGGCACAGGTGACACCGCTGGGCCTGCTCTAGTCTCAAGTCTGTGAACTGTGGTTATTTCTGTGGTGCTTCTAAAGGCTTTTAACTGACCTGGAGATGCCTCAATCTGAATCAACTCTATATTAGAGTTTGTCCTGATAAGACCTGTCCTGAGACCCCTCCCATTGGCTTATGGTCACCCACCTTCCCACAGGGCCTTCAGGTGGCCTTCCCTCTGTACAAGTGAAGTGCAGGCATCAATCACACTCTTTTCTTAAAAGGACACCAGTCCTGTTGAACTATTATCATCTTATCTCTATTGTCAACCTTAATTACCTTTTTAAAGGCCATGGAGCTACTTTGTGGGCTAGGCCTGTGATGACAGGAGTTTTGGGAAACACTATTCAGTAATGGTTTGAATGTGACCTGTCCCCTGATGGGAGCCAAACCCAGGAAATTACCTGCTGTTTTGGAAAGCCTAGTCAGTACAAGGTCTCTCAGGTCCCAGGAACTTAAAGAACGTCTGGTATTTCCTGGGAGCTGGATATGACAGTGGGTTGGTCTTAGACGAGGATTTAATAGTAGGATAGCCCTAAACAATGACCCTGGCCTAAACTTCCGGTTTTGCTGTGTCTTTATAACCTGCAGCCTAAAATTAAAGTTAGAGAGCTTGATCAGAACCCCAGACTTGCTCTCTTCCTTTGTGTCTCTTGTCCCTTCATTCTTTCACCCCTTTCCCTAGGGTCTTGTTGAATCCCCCCCCGTGGGCGGGGCAGTTGGCGAACCCTATGGGTAGGAGGCAAGGCTGGCAGAGGAAGATCGTTGCTTCTGGTCTCCATTCTCTACTTTCTGGTTGTTACTATGTACCAAACCTTTTGGTAAGTTCCTATGGCTGTGAATAGAGGTACTCCAACCAAGATGAACAGTATTTTCTTAACTCACCATCCAGATCAAAGCTCCCCTTCCCTGGGCTGCCTCCCTCGGGTATTTTAATCTGTATAATGCCTATATGAATAGCTCCCGCTCACCTCATCAATTTGTTGAGCACCTACTACATCCCAGGCCCTCCACCAAGGATGTCACAAGAGGCCATTTTATAGAGAGAATATCTTGTGTCTGGATGGATGTGGCACCTGCCTATAAAAATCTGATGGCCTATCACTTAGGCAGGAAAGGGAGGGGAAAGAATTCTGGGACAGTGCCAGGCATGAGGGATTAACCTTGGAAGATATGAAGTTACAGACACAGGGTACCTGAGCACAGGTAACCAGTCATGTGGCAGAATGTAGATCAGAATAAATGGGTTATATTAAGTTATTATTTAGTCAGAGAAGGGCCTAACTATACGGCCAAGGCATTTGTAAATATATTTTGAGTCTGAGTCTTATTTCTGGGAGCATGGGGCTGGGAGGTAGACCCTGACCAAAATTCTACATTGTCTGCTTCTCTGTTACAAGACATCCACTATAATAATTCTCATCTCTCAGGTGAGACCAGCCACATGACCAAGATGTGGTAGAGCAAGGGTTGGACCCAGTGCTGTTTGTCATGTGCTGTGCTGTTTGTCTCAAAGCACAGAAATTAGAACTGCCAGTTTTAGAGATGTGATTTGGGTAAAGCAAAATGGCTTTTGAAATAGTAGCCAGTGCTAAGGAATGTGGCTATAGCCCTCATGTGGGGGACAGGACCTCTAATCAGTAGAAAAACTCTATTATATCAGCTTTTACTGGCTTTGATTGGCCCAGATGTGCATCTGTAGCCAGGGAAGGTCACGGGAAGCCAGGGCTCTGTGCACTGCTGTATTTCTTGATAATTACCCAAGGAAAGCTAGGACTTTAGGACCAAAGGCAGGCTTTCTTTACAATCCTCGCACCAGCTTAAATCAACGATAACTATAACAGTCCTCAGGGTTCCAAAGTGCCCTCTTATTAACATGATCTATAATTCTGATTATTTCCTATTACTCTCAGTAGAGGTCCAGGCCTGTGCACTCCAAGTTCACCAGGCTTCTTGCTCATGTCTGTGAGATGATAAGAGGAGGAGGGGGGGACTTCCACATTTGAATGAATTTTCCTCGGCTCTCATTGTTTCTCTAGATTGTTTCTGGAGGTGTGTGGTCTGATTCACCCCATTCTCCCACGCTTAGTCTGAGAATTCCTGTGATGGGGGGAGGGGCTCTGTGGCTCAGATGTCATCTCGGGATAGAGAAGGCTGTCATGCATCAAGACCCATTTGATACAAGTTTATGGCTTGAGATAAACTGCAGACATTAGCTTAATACATAACATGTTGACTTTCTTTCCTTTTCCCTTGTTATTTTGGCATGGGGGATTAGTGTGGGGCTTCTTGCATGCTAAGCATGTGTTTCGTCACTGACACATGCTTCCAGACATAATTAGGTTCTTTTGAATCTATATTAAAGATGAAGAATTGGAGACCCAGACAAGTGAGTCTCACTGACAAGGTCATACAGTTGGGAAGCTCACAGAGATGGGACTTGATTCCCAGTCAGTTGAACCCTTGACCTTCTCCAATATGCTGCCTAGTTTTTATGTAGGCCACCATCATTTTGGAAGAGGGAACTTCAACTGAAAAAAATGATATCATCAGACAGTCTGTGGGCAAGCCTGTGGTAATGCTTTCTTGATTGATGATTGATATGTGTGGGCCCATCCCACAGGGGTCCATCTCACTCCCAGGTAGTAGCCCTGGGTGCTATAAGAGAGCAGGCTGGGCAAGCCATGTAAGCAGCACACCTCCATGGCCTCTGCCTCAGCTCCTGCCCTGACTTCTCTCAGTGACTGTCACCCGGAAGTGAAGCTGAAATCAACCCTTTCATCTCCAAGTTGCTTTTGGTCATGGTGATTCATCACAGTAATAGAAACATAAGGCCTTCTCTGTCTTCATGAGAATGCTGTTCTGGGAAGCTGAAAGATGCAAACTTGACACCAGAGCCAGAAGTAGGCAACTGCTTTCTTGCACATCCTTCCTCTACAACCCAGAGGGCAACATGCCCATCTTCCTGAAATGCAAGCACGTCTTAGACACTGAAGGCAAGATGGCATTTCCTTCATTCTTGCTGGGAAAGGAAGACGAAGATAGTACTGTACACTAATTTGGAGGAAGTTTGTGAGGCAAATTCAGCCTCTGCTAAGGTGCACGCTGCTTTGAAGCCTCTGAAAATTTGGTTTGAAAGTTGACTGAGACACAGATATCCATTGCGATATCTTCTTGTTACCAGCAGCACTGTCTCTGGATGAACACGCAGATAGACCTATAATATCAGTGCTCAAGTGATTAAAAAGAAATAAAGCATTGCCAGATGTTGGCTTGGAACAACCCGTAGGACACATTGGCAACAACACTGATGTCTGCAACTGGAAATTAGAATTGATCATTACTGGGCACTAAATGTGCGTATGTTTTTCCGAAGTTCCTAAATCTATTTAATTTCTGTGTTGACAGAGATATTAGACAGCTGTTTGAAAATCTGTCTCTGTTCCCTGAGCTATGTACAAGGAGTCTTTCTGTTAAGTCTCGGGAATGTCAACGAGAGGCATTCAGTGTGCGAATCAGCTGTAAACGGAGAACACGGCTGGAAGCCATAACCTTCACTTACACCCTCAATAGTCCTGACAGCCCCATGTACACCCCCTCAAGACATGGCTGAGGCAGGCGGCGCCTCCCAAGTGCCACGGTACAATGCCAGCTTGGGTGATTAGAGTCAAAGAGGATGAGTTAGGGGTGCGTTTGCTGAAAATGGCTTCATAGTGACTTGCTGTGCACCCCAGGGGTGCATTCCCAAATCCTGTGCTCTATTACTCTATTACCCATCTCAACCCCATGCACGCCCTCTAAATGGCATCAAATGCTTCTATCTTCAAGCTGGTGGCAAACTACCGTGGGCACCAGGTGCACGAGAAGAGAAAACCTACTTCATTCCTTCTTCCCAGGGCAGCCAGCGAACTTGCTAATTGGTATCCCAGTTTCAGTTAGCACTTCAGAAACATCTCCACAGCCCAACGTAGAAAGCAAAAATCACTGTATGCACAATCGCGTTCTTTTTAATACGATCTATAAAAATTGATGTGGGAGAGGAGGTTAAGCCTGTATGTCTTACAACAGGGAAGTCGTTACACAAATTATTTTAAATTCTGGGTAGGCATGGTAGTCTACAGTGAATCTAGAGTGTAAGGTCACTCTGGGCTGTTTGTCAAGTGGTAGGTTACTGCGGACCTGAGGAAGCCTTTGCTAATTCTTTGAGCCTGACTCAGGAAAGGCTTCACTGTTTTCTGTAGATCTGAGATATTGGAGATTCTTGACATGCCCATGCCTGGGCCCATGTCAGAAGCACACACCCACTCAGGAATCCATCCACTCTTTACACGTTTGCTCAGGGTCACCTCCACCCCCACAGCTGGCACATTAGGAAGGAATTTGATGAGATGTATTACTTAGATCATTTGTTACACACTCGGAACACCCAGACTGGTACAACCAGCACATGGTCCCCTACATGGGTAACAACCTACAGCCACCTACCTGCTGCTGTTCACTTGTTACTAACCATGTGCCAAGATTTATACCCAGCCGAACTGGTGCCACATCTATTGGCACTGTCTTGGCAGTGCTTGACAGCGATGCATTCTGTAGTTATTTGTGGTTATTGCTAACACCCTGCTTGTCTAATTATGTAATCTCAGTGCCATTGTCTCCTTACTGCTAATGAGAAACTGAGGGCCACCGACTCAGTAACTGCTCAAGCAGATAGACAGTGGCAGTGACACAGTGACAACATAATTGTTAGAGGTGCTGGGATACTCAGTCCACATCATCCAAGTCTCGCCCAGGAGACCCAAGGGAACCATCATTAGGGAAACAACACCCTTCACAACAGCTACAAATAATATAAAATATCTTGGTGTAACTCTAACCAAGCAAGTGAAAGATTGGTATGGCAAGAAATTCAAGTCTCTGAAGAAGGAAATTGAAGAAGACCTCAGAAGATGGGAAGATCTCCCATGCTCATGGATTGGTAGGATTAACATAGTGAAAATGACCATCTTACCAAAAGCAACCTACAGATTCAATGCAGTTCCCACCAAAATCCCAACACAATTCTTACAGACTTTGAAAGAGCAATTCTGAATTTCATATGGAAAAATAAAAAATCCCACGATCACAAAAGCAATCCTGTACAATAAAAGAACTTCTGGAGGAGTCACCTTCCCTGATTTTCAAGCTTTACCACAGAGCAATAGTAATAAAAACTTCATGGTACTGGCATACAAACAGACAGATTGATCAGTAGAATCTAATCAAAGACCCAGAAATAAATCCATACACCTATGGATACTTGATTTTTGACAAAGAAGCCAAAATTATACAATGGGAAAAAGAAAGCATCTTCAAAAATTGGCGCTGTCCTAATTAGATGTCTGCATGTAGAAGAATGCAAATAAACCCATATTTATCACCATACACAAAATTCAAGTCCAAGTGGATCAAAGGCCTCAACGTAAAACCAGATACACTAATTCTAATAGAAGAGAAAGTGGGGAATAGCCTTGAACACATTGGTATAGGAGACAACTTCTTGAACAGAACACAAACAGGTCAGACACTAAGATCAGCAATTAATAAATGGGATCTCAAGAAACTGCAAACCTTCCATACGGCAACGGACACAGTCAACAGGACAAAACATCAGCCTCTAGATGGGAAAAGATCTTCCCAACCCTACATCTGATAGAGGGACTGATATCCAAAATGTATAAAGAACTCAAAATTAACCATCATCCAACCAAATAACCCAATTAAAAGATGAAGTACAGAGCTAAACAGAGAATTCTCAACAAAGGAAACACTAATAGCCAAGAAGCCCTAAAGGAATGTTCAACATCCTTAGTCATCAGGGAAATGCAAATCAAAACAACTCTGAGATTCCACCTCACACCGGGCAGAATGGCTAAGACCAAACACTCAAGTGATGGCACATGCTGGTGAAGATGTGGAACAAGGGGAACACTCCTCCATTGCTGAGTGGAGTGAAAATTTGCACAATCACTTTGGAAATTAATCTGGTGGTTTCTCAGAAAATTGGGAATAGTTCTACTTCAAGACCCAGCTATATTACTTCTGGGAATATACCACCAAAAATGATCCACTATACCACAGGACACTTACTCAACTACATACACAGCAGCTTTATCAGAAACTAGAAACAGTCTAGATGTCCCTCAACAGAGGAATGAAGAAAATGTGGAACATGTACACAGTGGAAGACTACTCAATTATTAAAAACAAGGGCATCATGAAAAGAGCATGCATGGTCTGGACCTAGGTCCCTACACATATGTAGCAGATGTGCAGCTTGGTCTTCATGTGAGTTTCCAAACAATTTGAGCAGGTACACTAGGGTGTGTGTGGGGGTGTGTGTCTCTGACTCAGACTCTGTTGTCTGCCTGGGTTGTCAGACTCTGTTGTCTGTCTGGGTTGTCTTGTCTGGCCTTAGTGGGTGAGGATGTGCTTAGTCCTGATGAGACTTGATGTGCCAGGGTGGGTTGGTACTCAGTTGTGGATGGGGAGAGGGCTCCACTTCTCTTCTGAGAAGGGGAGGAGGATGAGGGGAACTGGGAGAAGGAGAAGAAGGAGAAGAAGGAGAAGAAGGAGAAGAAGGAGAAGAAGGAGAAGAAGAAGGAGAAGAATTTCTAAGCATAAAAATCACAACAAGTGGCCAGAGGCATTGAAGGTCTAAGAGCATTGGGTCAGGGTAGCTTACATGCTTATCTCTAAGTAGGATGCTCTTGAATTTGACACCCATTTTTAAGATTCCCTGTTATCTGAGGGAGAAAGAAAAGTTGCTGTGTGCCAAGAATTTTTGTGACAAGCTCTCCTTTCAGCTCAGAACAGCAAACCCTGAGAGTCAAGCTAAACAGCCTCACCTGAGAATATAGCTGATCCTTTGCAGAACTCTGACGCTCTGTCTGACCCGTAAAGCTCTACCTCCTCGGCTGGGGGGGGGGGCTAGCACCGGCTCTCCGCTTCCTGCAGGAAGAGGGACACACCATGTCCAATGATCTCCAAGTCCTCTCTTGCTCAACACTGAGAAAAAAGACAGGCTCAGTGAAGTGTGTACCTGGGAGGAAAAGGTGAGGTGGATGAGAACCAGGAAGGAAGGAAAGAGGGGTACTGGGTAAAAGCTGCTAAGACAGGATAGTATTAGAGATCATGAAGTTTCCAGAATAATGCAAACAATAGAGCTGTGGAAGTTTGGAGATACAGAGTCACAAACATTTTAGTCTTAGAGTCAGAAGCGTTTCAGTGGTCCAAGGCGTGAGTCAGTTGGAAAAGGAAACTGGGCAACTGGGCAAAGCTGGTGTCCATCCTGTCCAGCCCTCCCCACCCCCACCCTCCAGGGCACATAAGGATCCAAGGATGGAGGAGATGCTAGGGCTGGCTTCTTGCTTTGCTTTCAGCTTCCAGACCAACCATGGAGAGAAGAGCGTAGAAAGAACTCTTGGATGCTTTGTAAAAGTCAGAGGAAAATGAGGAGAATATAATGTGACAGGAGCTCAGATCAGCCAACGTGTCTAGTGCTGGAATAAAGCCAAGGATGTACATACAGCCATTTGCTCTTAAGCCTCAATAGCTCAATACATTGGTTGTATTGTGGAGGCCATAAAAAGAAACAAGATGGTCGGGAACTTTGGAAGAACTTGGCCGAATCCACTTAGCATTACAAGGTTAAGTACTCAACACAAGGCTAAGTACTCAACACAAGGCTAAGTACTCAACACAAGGCTAAGTACTCTACATCACAGCCCCAAGGAGGAGCGTCGAGGTCACTGGTTCTCTTCTGTACTGGGAAGGACAGCTAAAGATAAAAGGAGACCCTTTGAGGAAGACAGCGCTGAGGCTGAGGAGTGGCCGGCATGGCTAGGAATAGAAGGTGGCTTGCCTCAGAGAAAACAGCAGCTGCCTGGTGTCTGAAGGTTTGAGCTCTGGAGCTTCGAGAGATGAGACTAAGAAGAAAACTGAGAATCCTGCATCTTGGTCCTATCATGCATTTAATTTTGTGGTATCTTATTAAAAATGAGCCAAGCTCCTGAGAGGACAGCAAAGGCCTTCACTTTCTCAACTCTCCAGTGGATGCTGACCCTCACCCTCTGGACATTTGGTTTCATGCTCAGGTACTCACAATCTCTGTTCCCTTGATATCTTCAGGTCACACAGTTCCAGAGCTGCCCTTGCCATCTGCCTTGCTGTTTCCTATGTCACAACCACCCATGTATCCCCCTTTACTCTCTTAGTCATGCTTGCTAGACAAAAGTCTTGGCAACCAGTTAGCTTGCATCTTTAATACCAGTCTGACCACAAAGCATGAACCAGCACTGGCTACCCTTACCACAGAGGTTGATCTTGCCCTCATAAACTGTGACCAGGAGCCTACAGCATTCTGGGATGAAACAAACCAGCCAACAGGCGAGTCCTGTGCTTTAGGGATGGGTGAGCTTGCTCTCCTACTTGGAAAACTTAGAAACACATCAGCATGTGCAATCACACAAAGATACAGAAACCCAACTGCAAATTAAGATCATAGAATATAAAAGGTGAAAAAATGAAGCCTAGGAGCAAAGATGAAATGGTGGAAGACATTCGGTGTCAGGGCTGCACTGAAGAAAGCAAGACCTTTACTCTGCAAAAGAAGCTTTGATAAGGCTTTTTCAGTTGGCCCACAGTGAAGACAGGCAATTAAACACTCAGTATAGATGTGTGGGAAGATACAAGATAGACCCTCACTCATTTGTTGAGTAAATACTAATTGAATATCTTCCACAGCATAAACAAGGGTACAGAGATTGGAGCATACAAATGGAAATGCCAAGATTGTAAACACTGGTGCATCAAGAAGAAATTCAAAGAGATGGCAACTTCCCAAGGTAGTGTCTTCTGTGGACACAGTGGTGCACATGAAGCACGACAGGGGCTTGGGACAGAAGGCTGAAGGAAGATAATTAAAAGCAAACCTGTAAGCCAAGTGTTTAAAAATCATCTGCAAGAACAAAGTGTGTCTACCAACAGCAGAAGGTGGATGAGACTGACAATCTTATGTGTAAAATGGAGGGGAACATTAACGAAGTGCAATTAAAACAAGACTAATATTAAAAGTCCCATAAGACACAGTGCTTCTGCTGGCTGGGCTGGTTTTCTGGCCATTCATCTGATGGTCTTTCCTCTGGCCTAGAGAGCAGTACGCTAACACTTCTGAGCAAGTGAAAAAGTCGGGAGAATTAGATTCATGAAAAGAAGTAGAAATGTGGACAGCGGGGATTGGGGTGGGGGATCCTGCAGTGTCTAGTGTCTGTGGACCAAAAAGCATTGATCTATTTCCTTTCTCTCAGTGTCTGTCTGTGTCTGCATCTGTCTGAGCAAATCACACCTCAGTTTACCATTTTTGGCAGTTTAGGAGAAGGGGTGAACACTGTTTCTATCTCTCCCAGGGAAGGGGTTCTAGCAATAGAGGGTCCTGCAGACTTGCAGAGGCAAATTCTTTATCTGGAGAGCAAGAGAAGATTTCTAGGGATGGGCTTGGCTCCCACCCCTTTGTGTCCCAGCCAGAGCAGCTAAGTTGTTTACTGGCAGGCTCGAGGGTGCTCATGGAAACAGCCTTGGTGCTAGATCTGGAATTGAGCGAGGTGAGCTGCGTGTTTTAGGAAGAGAATGAACTCAGATCTGGTCGATTCTGCTTGGTTTTCTGCTTTGTCACAAGCAGTAGAATGTAGACTCATCATTGAAAATCAAATCTCATTGCCTACTTCCGGGGGACCTGTGGTGATTGAATGAGCTGAGGACATAGAGCCAGGCTTAGTAAATGTGTGGTGATGGACAAGCTCGGCAAATATAGATTCCCTTCGTTTCTTTCTGGAGATGAAGGTTTTGATCAACTGCTTTCTCCTGAGTATGAGAAAAATTTTTTTTCCTCTTTTTCTTGAGTCCTTTAAAAAGTGATGCTTTTATTAATTCTTTGAGAATTCCATACATGCATACAATGTATTTTGAATATACTCACTAACTTCCTCCTGATCTATCTCCTCCAAAATCTGTGTTCTCTGTCTCTCTCTGTTTCTGTCTCTCTTATGTGCATGGCTGTGCGCATACACACACACACACACACTCCTCATTGAATCTGGTTTGTGCTGCCTATATTTTTAGGTATGGGGCCATTTACTGGAGCATAGTCAACCTATCAGAGGCCACACCCACCAAGAAAACTGACCCTAGGAAGTCATCAGCTGTCAATAGCTCCTCAGCTATGAATGGAGGTTCATGAGCCACTCCCCAGCCATATTGTAACGTTGACTGGCTTCATCTAGTATATGTGCTGTGCAGGCAACCACAGCTGTTGCAAGGTTAAGAGGGAAGAGGTTCTATCATGCTCAGAAGAAGCTGCTTCAGTCTGGTCCTCTCTGCCTCTGGCTCTTACAATCTTTCTGCCCCATCTCCCATGGTGGTCTCCGAGCCTTGCAGGAGGAACAGGATACAGATGTTCTGATGGTTGTTGGGCACCTATAGACATAACACCAGTAAGGGCTAGACAAGTTTCTTTAATAAAACAAAAATTTAAAAAAACACTTTGTTTTAATTTCAGAATTTATGCATGAGAACTGTAATTATATCACTTCTATCCCTTCCTTTCTCCCCTCCAACTCCTCCCATGTCCCCCTATTCCTTCTGAAATCCATGACCTTTCTATTATTATTGTTACATGTAACATATATATATATATATGTGTATATATATACATATATATGCAAGTTATATATATTTATATATATATAAATTCATTTAGTGACACTTAATCTCTGCACTTCCACCCTTTTGTTGAATCAAGTTCTGGTCAGCAACCAAGAGAAATGGCAATAACCTGTATTTGGGGGGTGGGGTGGGCATCCCCAGGACATACCCAACAAATAATTCGAGAGAAGGTGTTATCCCATACCAGGCACTGGGATATTTTTATTTAGCAAACTATGCCTTCTGGGAGAACCATTACCCCTCTATAGAAAATAACTCCAATTAGACTATTCTCTCTCTCTCTCTCTCTTTCTCTCTCTCTCTCTCCTCTCTTTCTCCCTCCTTCCCCCTCCCCCGTGTGTGTGTGTATGTGTGTAACTCTGTTAAGCTTCCATTTTTTTCAGATAGCCATAGTGTTATCTGTCACGTGACACTTTCCTTTGCCCCACCCTTCTATACTTTTTCCACTTATGCTTTCCTCCCATCCACTCATATCCCCTGTGTCCTGCCATCTCCCTTCCTTTAAGACCTTTCTTCTCCCACTCCAATCCTGATGGATGGTCCCTCTCTAGGTTCCTGTGTTCTGTGGATCCTCCTAGTGAAACACACAAAGCTAAAGATTTGATGCTAGGGTCCATCCATAAGTAAGAAAGTGTAACATCTGTCTTTCTGAGTCTGGTTTACCTCACTCAGTATAAGATTTTCCAGTTCCATCCACTTACCTTCAAATTTCATTTTCCCTTATACGCTAATAAAATTCCACTATGTGTAGTTTCAATATTTTCATTTTCCACTTATCAGTGGCTGAACACCTAGGTTGTTTCCATATACCAGCTATTATGTGTAAAACAGAAATAAACATAAAAGTAATTTGTAAATAAATTAAATGATAGTGTTCCCCTCAAGAGCCATAGACTATATAACAAAATCCCTAGCACCAAGCAAGGGGAACCTCCTTTGAGATGTTGATCAGGGAAGTCCAAGAGACTCCCCCAAAATGTAGGATATTGTGATTGCCCTTGGTTCCCTCCCTTACCTCCTTATCTTGGAGGTAAGACCCTATTGTTGAAGACATCAAACATTTTGGACACAGGACCTAGAGAAATCAAGCTGGAACTGACCTGGAAGCCTCCTCCCTGAGGCTTAGCTCACATATTGGAAGGGACTCTGCAAACTGCCAAAGGAGAAAAGTAATTAAAAGTCCTACCTGGCTGTAAAACCTGTGAACCACAACAGTGATCAGCACAGCAAGATACACCACAGCATGCAAGAGCAATGCCCTTAGGGGTAACAATAACCGTCTAGTTGGACTCATGGCCCACTCAGTAGGAGGGAGTCCATGCCTGGGACTGTGAGTCTAGCCAACAACCTGTGGCTGGTGGTGCCATTGGCTGTAGAGAAACGCCTACTACTTACAGTCACTTTCTTAAGCCAGAGTCACTTCCAACTGCATTCTAAACACCCGTCCTTGTATCCACAGAGAAGTGTAACTTTTATCCTTTCTCAAAGAAGCTTCTTTTGGTAACAGAGAGCACCACAGAAATCCACAGAGAACAAACAACGACAAAAGGTGAAAACACAGATAACAACTGACTACTCGGAATCACCATTTACAACTGAGACATCTCCAGTATAACCCCTACAACCAAGGCTCAGCGAGCATCACAAAAATGGTGGTAGAAAGACTGTGAGAACCAGAGGACCAGGACTTGGTCTCTGCTTCCAGATAGACAGGCATGTCTTGTATGTGACACGCACTTCGTTACATCCATGAGATCTTAGCCATGTGCTCATCTAAATAAGATCTGCACAATGACAACACCTCGACATGAATGGGGGAGATCTCACGAGCCTCTATCCTTAGATAAAGCATTACAAACAATTCATATCTGCTAAGAGAGGGAGAATCAGTCTTCTCCAGGGGCAAGTCCTCTGGTAAGTTATCCAATCCCAAATGGTCATATATAGACACATATACATCTAAACATCACTAAATGAACAGCAAGTTTTATATATATATATATGTATATGTATATGTATATGTATATGTATATGTATATATATATATACACATATACACATATATGTTACATGTAACAATAATAATAGAAAGGTCATGGATTTCAGAAGGAATAGGGGGACAAGGGAGGAGTTGGAGGGGAGAGAGGAAGGGATAGAAGTGATATAATTACAGTTCTCATGCATAAATTCTAAAATTAAAACAAAGTGTTTTTTTAAATTTTTGTTTTATTAAAGAAACTTGTCTAGCCCTTACTGGTGCTATGTCTATAGGTAAATCACTTGGGTAGTGTCCTGGAGAGCTCACAGGCATGTTGTTTGGAATAACTACATCAGCATATGTTAATGTTTTGTTGAAAATGACAACATTACTGTATGTGTGCAATGCTGAAAGCAAACCTCTCCATTAATAAGACGTGCTCCCAACAAACGTCTCCTGTCTAATTTCTCTGTAAAAGATCAGAGATGTTGAGGCAAACTCCCAGGCTTGCTTAATTATTGGATAATACGTGCTGGTGACAGAAATGAATTACAGTTACTGTGCAACACCCTGTGTTGTTAATGATGACACCCGACAGCACAGAGTACATGGCTGAGTCCACGGGAACCTGGGGGCAGTCGTGACAACAGCAACAGCAGCAGGGTCGTGAAGCTTCTACTGCACGGGTCTGCAATTAGCTCATGTCACAAGGGGCTGTAACCAGAAACTCCTCTGCAGCACATGGGACTTAAGATAACAAGGGAAAAATGGATGGCACTTGTTTCATTTCTCCAGCTCAAGAGAGAGGAGTGGGGCACGGTGAATAGGTTTGTGGACGACGGTCTTTGTTCTCCACTTCAGGGAGTAAGGCTGTCAACACAGATGGGTGAGCTCTGACCCTGTGCACCGAGGCTCTGCCTTTTTTTGTGTGACTCAAAAGTCACGGTCAAGGAATGACCCTAGTATTTTTACCATGTTGGATGTTAGGAAGCTAGGGCAGTGGTTCTCAACCTGTGGGTCGCCATCCTATCACGTATCAGTTATTCTGTGTATCAGATATTTGCACTGTGATTCCTAACAGTATCAAAAGTACAGTTATGAAGTAACAACAGAAATAACTTTATGGCTGAGGGTCACCACAACATGAGGAACTGTCTTAAAGGGTCACAGCATTAGGAAGGTTGAGGACCCCTGAGTTAGGGGGTGATCATGGCTAGAAGCATGCTCTACTTTCTGACTTTGACTGTAAGCTCTTTATGTCTTAGGTGAGACAAACTGCACTTTCTAAGAGGGTCAGGTTTGGTCTCTTTTCATGCTAACAACAACAATAAACAACTTTAGGGTAACAACACAAGCTCTATCTGCATAGCCTATAATGCTAGAAACCATTATTTCCCAGGAGGTCTCCCTGCCATCCCTAGTCCTGGGCAGTTTTTTTTTTTCCTTAGCTAGTTGCAGCTTGCTTTTTTAATGTTCAGGAACAACCATTCTCCCATTTGTACTTGAGCTGCCTCTCCAAATTAAAATCGGAGGCTTGTCAACTCATGAGCAGGCAGAGCCACAGCGGACCACACCGTGAGATGTTACTCACAGACCGCTCGCCACAAGTCACGCTGTCACATAGCACATCAGTGAAGAACCTGAAGAGTCACTGAGTGAAATACACCAAGGAACACATATTGTCTGAGTCACTTACAGCATTTGAAATAGGCAAACTCGTGGAGACAGGCGGTACACAGAGGTCACAGGCAGGAAGAACTCCTTCTGTGGACGGTGGCGATGGTTGTCAAACAATCTGGGTGCATTGCTGGCAATGTTGAACTCTACCCTTAGAAATGGTTAAAGCAGAGCATCTTATTTAATGGATATTTGACTATAACAGAAAAGGCAGAGATCTAAAACTAGAAAAATAAATAAACGCCGAGGTCAGCAGCCAAAGGAGGCTCCACGTATCCTGAGGAAGGTGCCCCGACCAGTTTGGTACAGGTAACTCATCTGTGTATTAGATCATGATACTTCGATTTACATTTCTTTTCTAAAGCAGGACACTTGTCACCCTCCTTAAGCTGTGGGAAGGTTGGAACATGATATGAATACACAGTTTCAGATGGGTTGTGTTTTTGTGTTCTGGCATACAAAAGCAATTTGGTGTGGGCTGGGTCCTCCATCTAGTATTTTAAGCAATTTCCATGTGCTGTTAAATACCTGGTTAAAATCCCTCTAATGTGTCCGGTAATCATTTGAGTTGTTAAAACATAATACGAATCCAGACATATAGTTATGCTAAAAACCTTTCCCACTTGCCTACCTCTCAGGCAGATTACAGAGGGAATGTGTTATAGACAATAAAATCTAAGGGGAAAAAATTGCCACCCTGCTTCCGCCCTGCCATTAAACCCAATGACGGCGGCCATTGCCGTGTGAAAGGAAAAACAACAAGTTTACAGTTTCTCATTTCCCATAGTAAACAGATTGCTTATTTTAATTCTGAAATAAAGCGATAGAGGCGACGGAGGTCTGTAAATAAGAGTGTGCATCTCAATTTTCTGCAAATGCTTAAGTGGTTTACATCTGTTTCCCCCCAGTTGTATTTCTCAAACATGAATTTCCATTTTAAAAAGAGTCGTAAAATCACTACTGTTTCTCTGTGGATCTATTAGCAATAAAATAGCCTACAGAGGTTTGCACAGCCATGGAAAATGTACAGTGATAATAGGCTGTCCTGCTGTTACATGGCTTATGCAAACTTTACATTTATCACAGCAGAACCATCTATCCGCAGGGTTGTAGCACAGCAAACAACTGAATAAAACAGACCAAGAGAAGGAAGACGAGACTGAAATCCCTGTGTACACATCATTAATCAGACAAGATGAATTCTCAAACTGGGAGGCATGCTTCCTCAACGCCAACCGAGAGAAGGGGCAGGAGGAGGAGGATGCAGTTGGGTTGAGCTCAGCCTGCAGCGTGCAGCTCTCCCTAAAAATCTCCAGAAGCACAGACGCACTTGCTTCTCGTTTGCATACAATGAAAGTCACTGAAAGGTCACCATTGAAAGCGGTTAGTCTGACAGTTGATCTTCTGTTGCTTCTCACTGGTGTGCTGTATGTCTTCGTGCCTTGTGGTGAACGTATGGATTCAGTATACCATGCCACTGCCCACTTACGTGTTGGCAATCCTCTGTTTTAGTCTGGAGAGAAAGCCCAAGTACATTATGGGGCCTCCTGAAGCCACCTCCAAAGACAGGGTGACAGGTATGTTCATTAAGGTCCCAAAGCCCCTATGGTGGTGGAACTGAAAGTTCATTTGCCCGTATATCTGATTTACATCCCCACAGGACTCTGCCACCTCCAGAGTTGACAGTCCGTGTTTCTGACACTGTACTAATTCATGAAATGTCTGGCTGGGGGTAAGGAGGTGTCCCAAACAGCTTCCTTCCAAGGTACCATGCATGGGCTTCACCTAATCCTTCATCCGGGAGTCTCTCAGCCCTGACAGGGTCCTTGTCCTGGAACAGGAAAGACTCAGTAAATATACCAGTAGACTTTATATTCCTGCCATCCCACAGCCGTTCTATTGTATGGGTTACTTTTAAAAAGTGGTTTGTTTTGTTCTATCAGTTTAATGGAGAGATGAGTTTGAGGAATAATTCTGGAGACCTTAAGAGGAAAATGAAATAGATACTTTTTGACTAATGCCCCCACAAGGGACTGTTAACCTTCTCATCCCTGGAGTAGGAGAAGGGTCATACAATCAGCAATGGTCTCCTGTTTACCTGATGTTCTTCTGCAGGCTGTATTTGGAGTCCAGCAAGCTCTGGCTTCATAGTATTTAGGGAGGAAAGAAAGGCAACTAGCAAGAGCAGAGAGGTCATGAGAAGGAGGGCAGCTGGTAAAGCCGATAGCACCGTAGTTCCTGCCACTTCCATAGTGGTGGCTTTAATCCAGGTGAAATTTACTGTTTTGAATTAATTCATGTCACTGGGGTCCTAATCGGGCTTATGGCAACATGTCCTCAGACCATAAAATTGCTGCAAATAGTTCATCTACCAACCTCAGACCATTTGTGGATGGAAAAACTCGTTATTAAGACTTGAACATTTTCATCTGGGCTTACAGCATAGAAACGTCACTTATGGGTACCACACTGAGAAGAGAGGGTCAATCTGTCTTCTAGACCAGAGCCTCTTATGTCAAGTTGCCCCCAGAAGGAGTCCCTGGAAGGAGTCCAATCATTCTGACCACCAAAGCTGAAAAGGGCTTGGAATTGCCTTCCACTCCCGGCCCTTAGGACATTGCTTAGCTGCTGCTCTCTTTATCCACCCCTGGACACCTCACGCCTCAATCATTATGTTTCTGTGAGCAGTCCCAGGGTGACACTTCTTACAGCAGACTCCTCAAGGCTCTGCACATTTTGAGACATGGCTATCTAGCCACACAAGTTGTCCCAGCCTCTCATGGCACGCTGAAAGCAGAGATGCAATCAGTTGTAGGTAACAAGTGCCCTCAGTCCCACATCTACTTCTGATGCCTTGGAGAGGAAGCAGAGTACAGCAAGCAGTATTTCTGTCCAGGAGTCTTGCTGAAGCAATGAGCAGGGGCATTGTTCTTATTCCTCAGTGATCTGTCATGTGATCCATTGGTCCCTCTTTCACACACAAACCCAAGGGTTTATGTTGTTGGGTTGGTTAGGTTGGTTGGGTTTTGGTTTTTGCTGGGACTCATCTCTCAACTGTGGTTTTGGGATCCCCAGTGGAGGTCCTCAGCAAGTCTTGGAGGTGTCATCGGATGTTCTCTATTACCTGTGGGTTCTCATTTTTCCTCGCTCTCTCTGGTGGCCCCTCCAGGAAATCCTGACTCTGTTGGAAATCGATGTTTCTGAATATGAAGCAGATCCTGCCGGGAGGCGCTGATGGCTGGATCAAGGCCTCTTATAGCAGGATAATTAACAATAGTAGTGGTTGTTCCAATTCCGTGCACCGGCTACTACCCACTGAGGCCCAGACAGGCTCACACATTTGTCTGAGGCACACAGGGAGTCTTGAAGTTGGGATTTAAAGTCACACTTCTAAACTGCACAATGGGTTTCTCTGGTCTTAGTTTCTTCATAGTATCCTGTGTTATGTTGGTGGGAAGGAAATACTTCTTGCCTTTGGCTCTAAGTGTGTGCCTGATGGAGGCCTCCATGCATGGGGTCCTCCCAGTCCCCACTGCTCTTTAGCATACTTCATTCTGCTTCCTCCTGCAGTCTCCAAGCCTCTCCTCCCTCCACACTTCCCCATCACGATACATCTTCTACACAGCGGGACAGGGTAATTCGCTGCATGCTAGGCAGTAACTATGTAGTAATAACAATAATTCTTGGTACTTAGAGTTCCTCATCCAAGGATGTCACCCAAGCTTAAAGAAATTGAAATATATCTGCTTACAGCAGCATGGTGGGGTGGCTTGGGTCTCATTTTCAGGCCTGGAGAGAAGAACGCATCTATAAAAGAAGGAAGCACCTGGTCCTTCCTAACCTGATCCTTCAAACTACAGCTTGGGTAGACAGAGAGCACGTAAGAAAAGAGGCTGCACTAAGAGTGATGGCCTCTGATATTTCTCGGATGACCTTTTGCAGATTGTATTTAGAGCTTGGAAGTTTCTCTCTCCAGAAGCCCTATGACTTTATCATGTTGAAGTGGAAGGCTGGGTCCCTGTTGTAAAATGACCCAGTCTATGCCTGTCCCTACCTCTGTGTTGAGATGGGGAGAGGAGGACAAAGATGAATTTATAGGTCATCTATAAGTATGTAGATCTACACCTGTAGGCACATAGATGACTTTTCTATGTCTCAGTTATCTTTTGTCCTCGACAGCCCCATCCCTTTGCCTTCATGAATTGTCTCCTCCTCTTGCTCTGAGTATTCACCAAAAGCCTTTCCCCAATGGCTGAGGGTAGGGCTCTCTAGCTGAGAGTCAAAGACCCAGGCTCTCATTTTTCTATTCTTACCTTCCAGTACCTTCTCCTTGACAGAGTGGGCTCTGGAGCTGGCTCATCACCTCTCTGGACCTAGAGGTTATACTCTGTCCCATTTAGCCTGGAGAGATGCCTTTTGAGCACTCCGCTCTGTCATCATGCACTCCAGCAGAAAGGCAAGGCCCTGCCCCTGAGGCTGAAAGATTTGTAGGGAAGGAGCAGACCTTGGCCTTTCTCTCGAGGGCCGTGTGGACTCAGTGGAACAAGAGAGAAACCCATAGGAGCAAGAAGCACCCAAGCCTCATGTTTGCCCCAATTTCACATTCCACGCATACCTCAAGCTTAGAGACCAAAGGTGTTCCCCACTCTCAGTTGGTCACAGTGAGGAATTTAGAAGAAAGAAGGGCAATTTAGCAAGCTAGATGAGAAGGGTTTCAACGGTAAAACCGCTGGAGCTTTTCCCCTGACTGAGAGCAAATGCATTTGTCAAATACACCATAAATATACATTTGCACTATTTATTACCTCTGCCTATAAAAGAAAATTGTATTAGGTGATTGTGCTGAAAATGTGTCAAAAATATAATTTGCATCTCTTTTACGGGGGTGTTTTGTGTGTTTTTGCTATATTTCAATTTGCTAATATACATATATATCTCTGTAGAGACATATATAAATGCTCTTTAGTTCTTCTGATCTTTGTTTTTATTTTCTTGGTATAAAAATTTCAATATAATTTGTGATTCTAAAAATATTGCTTTTGAAAAATACTGTATGGATCCTTCGTTCCCCTAATTCCCACAATCCAACACAATAAAGCATTTACTAAAAGTATATTAAAGAGAACGCCCTGAAGGGTTTGCTTCTTTGACAAACGGCCACAGGAGCCTTCTGTAGAATGTTTGGTGTGTTGTCTTGAATCTCATAGGATCCATCTTTGTTCATTTGGGCTCATTTCTCCAAGCTTCTCAGCCACCTCGAGAAGGTGAGACCCAGCTTCCCTCCCAGCTGTTGTACCGTACATGCTGTGGGCTGGGGTTTCACCTGTTAGTGCTCATGACTTATTCTATAGATGCTGCGACCTTTGAAAGGTGATGTGTTCATCGCCATCATTTTTATTTGAAGCATCTAACATCATTTTATGTTTGCTAGAAAAGACTTTTGCAAGCATGTCTTCTGCTGGCTCCTTTTAATCGCCTTAGGAGGCAGGTCATCAGTTCCCCCCCCCCCCCAAGAGGCAATTATGTCACTTTAGGGTCACACAGAAAATCATTAAAAGATTAAAACCCAGGTCTCTCAAGTCACAAGCGTTCTGCTTTGCTGTTAGAAATGTCATCTTGGTTTCTCTTGTTCATTTACAAGCCACATACTATCATCTTTCCTGAGCTAGAAAGTATCTAGGCTAAAAAAGGCCATTGTCCCATCTACTTTATTTTAAACACTAGAAAGAATTTCCCTCTGAGTTCTGCCTGGGATCATGGCTTCACAGGGTAGTCAGGCAGAGAGAGAAGAGGGAGGTTAGAGAAAAACAGAGAAAGAGAGACAGAGAAAGACAGAGAGACAGGGAAAGTGAGACAGACAGATGGGGAAACAGAGACAGAGACACATAGAGAAAGACACACACAGAGACAGAGATATAAAGAAATAAGCAGAGAGACAGAAAGACAGACACAGAGAAACAGAGACACAGAGACAAACAGGAGACATAGAGGCACACACACATACACACAGTGAGAGAGAGAGAGAGAGGGAGAGAGAGGGAGAGAGAGAGAGAGAGAGAGAGAGAGAGAGAGAGAGAGAGAGAGAGAGAGAGATTGATAGGGACTTAATTATATCATTCCTAGCACATAGTCTAACTCCAAATTAAACAAATTAGGAAACAAAGTTAAATGTAGTCATAAAGATTGGTCATTTAACTTGTGGCCTTCCATGGGGAGAGATGCAACATATACAAAAAGGAGGGTCATCTGAAGACACAGAAGAAGGTGGCCTACAATGCAGAGCGAGAACCCTCACCAAACGTTAACCCTGCCAGACATTGTTCTAGCTCTCAGAACCCAGAAATCCATTGCTCTGGGCAAGCCACCTAGATACTGGTGTCGCTTTCACCTCTTGAAGTCCATGCAGCATAGACAGGCTCTTCACCCAGAGCTGCAGAATGGACTGCGTCAGAGCCGGCTCTACTGAGACAGTATCCAGCAGGAAGCCCTGGATCAGAAGTTCAGCATCCATGAACTTCAGCTGCCACTGCCAACAGGAGCAGCAGTCCCCAGGAGACACCCACCACTGTGGGAGCAGAAGAGGCCGAGCAACTACACTAAGAAGTACCAGGAAGAAGGGCTATGGAATGCAGAACTGAATTATCAAAGAGCCTTGCCTGATAAAGGGGCCAATGGACGGAATGGACTGGATGTAAGCACGACTGGGAATTAGTGTATTTTTCTTCTCTGCTTAAGGGGGGCTCAAGGGAAAATTTCAGGAAAATAAATGAACCCTCTTGTTAGTCTTCTTGTCACTGTGACAAAATACCCTGATAAAGCTAATTTAATAAAAGAATGGAATATATGTATATATATATATATACATATATATATGTATATATATATACACATATACACACATATGCATAAACACACACATTTATATATGTTAAATTATATATATAAATGTGTGTGATATATAAATGTGTGTGCGTGTGCCCACTCCTAGTGACATATTTCCTCCAGCAAGGCTGTGCCATCTAAACCTCCTCAAACAGTGCCACTGATGGTGGCGATTAAGTGTGTAAATTCTGAGACTACGAGGGAGGGACGTTTCCCATTCGAACCATCATAGGCTATCTTGGAGACTGGAAAGTAGTAGTAAATAAATTCATATATTAGTTGCTTTTCCTGTTGGTATAATGAAAATACTCTTAGTGAAAGCAACTTACAGAAGTGTTTATCTTGGCTCACAGTTTCAAAGAACATTCCACCATGGTGAAGTCATAGGAACAGGAGCTTACAGGAGCTGGTCACATTGTGTCAGCAGTCAAGAGATTGGGTGGTAAACAAATATGCTTCCTCCTCAGTCTAGGACCCAAGCCC
This sequence comes from Arvicanthis niloticus, assembly GCF_011762505.2. NCBI lineage: Eukaryota > Metazoa > Chordata > Mammalia > Rodentia > Muridae > Arvicanthis > Arvicanthis niloticus. The sequence continues at coordinate 12,520,055 of NC_047672.1, read as the reverse complement.
AGGGAGTGCTGGTACCCACTTTTAGTATGGGTCTTCCCACTTTTATTAACCTCATCAAGATAATGCCCAGTGGCTTATCTCCCAGGTGGTTCTAGATCAGTCATGTTGACAATCAATGTTAGCCATTACAGTTGGCTTTGGAGAGAAGGCAAGTATCTTGAGTCTATATTGCCTTGACAGAAGTTCCTGCTGCCAAGGCCAACTTTCACCTGCCCCTCCCAATTTGTTGTATATCTTATTTCACAAGCACTTATTGAATGCTTACTGTGTGCTAGGCTGAGAAGTAAGAGATATTGACAGGATCTGGGTTGAGGACCAGGGTATGCCAGATTCTCTGCAAAAAGTCACTTTCTGAGGTTTTGGATTTTTCTGTTTTGGTTTTTGTTGTTTGTTTTGTTTTTGTTGGGACTCACCTTCAAACGTATTCCTCTCATTATAGGAAACATCATGATGCCATCTTATAGGCTACAAAGGGACATCCACAGGAGGCTGTCAGCTGAGCTGCAACAGAATCCAAAGTGGGTCTCTTTGAACCCTGTGATCTAAATTCCTCCTAATCTTTGACTGGCTTGCTTGCTCTTTGTAGGGAGGGAATGGTGAGGTAAAGGAAGTGGTATCAATCTCAGAGAGCTGGCTTGTAACTCATTTAATTCCCCACCATGAAAATGTGCATTTCATCTTGTAAGCATAGCGATTTTTTTTCATGTAAAATAGACATTACACAAATAACTGGTAGAACTGACCAGGAATATCATCTTGGCTGGATAAAACGCCAGCAGTTATTTTCTTAATGCTATGGGCACTACTGAGGAGTCTCAGGCCATTCCTATAGAACTGTTTAGATCTCATTAATCCGGCCTTCTCCAGGGTTGTCTACCACCCATGGCTGGAGGAGGAGGAGAAGGAGGAGGCTCCATACTTCTGCTCCGTGGACAGAATGCAGCCTGCACTGGGTCTTCCAGGAGACTGGAGCTGCCCAGAAACCTACACACAGCTTGAGAGTGGCAGATTATTTCAGAGCCTGCTGAAGTTACTCCAGTCCAGAGGCAAATCTTTCTCCCCCAGGTCAACCATGCTGCCCTACCCTCACAGTCTATCCATATTTAGGGGCAGTATTGAGTCCCTCTGTGGGTACCCGGGTATAAGGATGTCCAGAGACTGCAGAACTCTGAAGACAACACAGAGCAGCAGACTTTCAAGACATTAACCTGGGGGTGAAGAACTTAGCATATGCAGTGAATGTAGACCCCATGAGAAGCTCCCGAGCAAGTGCCACAGACACACTTGAGAATTGGCCTCATTTTAAATTTTGTGTGGTGACTGGGATCATATAGGGCTCTAAATAGAAAGTAGGGTTTGCTTAGAGTAGTATCATCTTCGGTCTTATGTGGAAAAATAGATGGGGCCAGAAGAGAGCAAGATCTTCAGAGTCCACGAGGCTCATGCCCATGGGCCCTTAAGTGGTAGTCAATGGGCACACAGTCTTAGGTAGCTTCCTTCCCAGTTCTGCCCTTAGCCTGAAGGAGGTAGCCTGCTTCCCTTTGCTGTTCTTGAAGAGAATTTCAAAAAGAATGTCAGCCAGAAAGACATCTCTGGCCTGGGCAACTTCTTTAAAGCTGGTAGTGGCAGCAGCTAGCAACCAGCAGCCAGCAGCCTTACCCAGCCTCTCTCTGGAAAGTGGTCATTTTATCTGCCTGGTGTGAGCCAGTGTTGACTATGGGCTGAAAGGAGTCTCTAGGGACATTGTCCTCCAGCCATAGGTGACTGACAACTATACTCTATTTGTCTCCAGGAAAAAACAGAAGGCTGCTTCTATCATCTGCAGAACTGCCTTACCTTCTAGGCTACGGCTTCACACAGAGAGGGAGAGAAGAAACACATACAACACACACAGACTCGTGCCCACAGGACGGAACAATGTCAAAGCTAAGCTCGTGCCCCATTTTTCACATCGCTCCCGATTTTCAATAGCTACTGGGTGCCAGAGAGGAAAGGAACAACTTTAAAAGACAATTAGTGGGACATGTGGTGTTCATTCTTGGCTCTGCAGCCTCATCTGCCCACAAATACTCTGCAGTCTTTCATGAAAAATGTTTTAGAACTAATGAGCTATATTTGCATTCCCTGTAGAATGAATTCAGAATTTTTCATCTATGCTGCACCATGAAAAATGGATGTGTTTGGCACAGAAGTCATTCGAACATAAAGCTGAGCCTTGGTGGAAACACAGCCTTCCGAAGAACTTTTCAAACAGTTTAGGTCATTCGCACTGGTTTCCGCAGGGGAAGGTCAGGCTCCCCCCCGCCCGCAGAGGATGGAAATTTCCTGCACAAACCTAGATGCTGATGAGATTTGTTTCTGTAGATAATCTGCAACAGTGAAATTTTTCATAATGTCACTGCAAAATAAATTAAAATGTTCATCTTCATATGGCTGGTTCCATTGCATTAAAATAAATGTTGCAAGCTCATTTAATTAGTATAGTTAGGAATGTCTCTCCTCTGCTTCACCGACTCTCCAAATCACAAGTTAATTTGTCAAAATCAGACCATTGTTTTTCCTTCATTCTTCATTACTAGAGACAGCCCCATTTAAATAAATGTTTATGCTACAGAGAGCAGAGCAGTGAACAACCCCAAATATTTTCATAAGCGATCGCTGGAAAAGTTTAAAACACAGTGAGCGAAGATGTGGGTTTTCTCCCGTCCTGTTGTGGTTATTGGATATTTGACTGGCTGGAAAGGTACAAAATTGAGCAGTCTGCTGTAACTGATGATGCTCCGTCAGCTATTGCTCATGTTGGTGGATGCACCCTCCCCAAAGCAGTTTTCTCCTATGTTTTCAAAGACAAATGATGACAAAAGATACCATCTCTATAAATTACCTCCTCAAATCATTCTCTTCAAGAGCCCTTGGTTAATCAATTAGTCAGTGCTGGGAGGGGTTGATCTGGATCTGGGATGGGGGCGCTCTTGGTCTCACAGCCATTTGCTCACCTGTTCCCGGCTGTGAGCTTTCAGGCACCACTGCTGAAAATTGAAAAGATAACCAAACTCTGGGGGCTTCCTTCATTCTCTCTCACTTCCTGGCTCTCCCAAAAGTCCAAGAAAAAAAAAAATCAGAAGTGTGGGAACATGGCTGCCATTAATAAAGCATGAGTTCCTGGCAGAAGTGAGTTGGGGTTAATGATGAAGATCAAGGGGAAAGAGGTTCACATAATTGGCTGAGGAGTTAGTGTGTAGAGGTCTTCTGGAAGGCATCCATCAGTAATGGATGAGAGGAGTTATCAGATCATTATCAACGCCCCATACTAATGAGCAGAATTCCCGCTCAATAGAGAGTCTGCCATTGGAAACTGCCACAGGGCTTGGCTTTCTATTCAGTTCCAACCAGAGGGAGGTCAACTCTCCTCCCTCAAGCTTTGTCTTTCAACGTGATGGAATGACCCAACCTCCCTTTCCTAAGGAGGATGCAAGACAGACTAAGTTTTTCTGTATAGTTTTCCCATTTTCCTTTCCCTTCCTTCCTACCTCTCCTCTTCCTTCTCTCCCCTCCTCTCCTTTCCCTGGACAGAGTTTTTCTTGTCCTGCTACCCATTTCTCTCCATTTTTCTTGCTCTGTATTGTTCCTCCTCCAGCTTCTCCCTGTTCTCCCCTCAGCCCCCCAGCAAACAAGAACAAACACAGTAGGTGTGGCTCAACAGTGAGTGAGAGGTTTTCAGAACTGCTTTCTGGAAGACTTTGGTGAGATCTGACAAATAGAAAAATAGAATCAATCTTTTTTTTTTTTCCTTTTTGAGCAAATCCTTGGAACCAACTTTGCCTCAATAATAAATTATTTGATTAACCAGGAAATTTAATTACTGTATATTGTACAAATGTGCACTCTTATGTCTGCAAGTTGTACAAGTGTACTTGACTTTCAAGTTCTTCAAGCTGCCAAAGGACTCAGGCGGGCAGGAGGCCACAGGCTGCCCACTCTGCCCTATTGATAGTTACAAGTATCCCTGAGCTCAGGCTCACTCCTCACTTAGTCCCTGGGAGATCATTCATTCATTCATTCATTCACTTACTCATTAATTCATTTGCTAACATTTGTTGGCAGGCAGGAGACTTGAGAGTATGTGGAAACCTAAGTTCCTTTCTCAGAGAAAAAGTTGCATTTTCTCATTGGCTAGCCTGTCCTGTAGCCCGGTGATCTCTGAACCTCACCACTTTACCCAAAGACAACACAATTCGCTGAGAATAGCATTTATGTCTCTGCCTGGCTTTGGAGTAGTCTTTGTCTACAGAGGAAATTGAAGAGCAGATCCAGGCACATAGATGAGCTGGTGTAGGGCAAGGACTATCACCTTGAGTCTTTTCCTCTTGGGTCAGTTCAACCAGATGCAGAAGAGTCCCACTGGGAAAGGCAAATGAGAGGGGCAGAAAATAATGCTAGCCTAGTTTTCTCTCCTCCAATCAAATGTCAGGCTAAAAGCATGTGGCCTGTTGCACCTTCCAGGGCAATAGAAGGTTTGTTGCACCTGCAGGCAAACCTTGCAGACTCTTGGAGGCATTTCCCAGCTGCTGTGTTCCTGGGAAAAGGATGGCTCTTCAGAGGTCGCCTCTGCATAAAACTGGTGTGTGTGTGTGTGTGTGTGTGTGTGTGTGTGTAAGAGAGAGAGACAAAGAGAGACAGAGAGAGAGAGAGAGAGAGAGAGAGAGAGAGAGAGAGAGACAGAGAGGCAGACACAGAGAGAGCATGTTTGTGTGTGTGTGTGTGTGTGTGTGTGTGTGTGTGTATGTATGTGTGTGTGTGCCCCATGGTTGCAGTGAGGACTGAGATGTTCCATGGCTTTATGTAAGTAACTGTCCAGGAATATGCTAAGAGCTCCTCTGAGGAGAAGAGGAGGGAAGAATGGGAATCAAAATCTTTTGAGAAAAAAAAAGAATTTTATCTTTTGTGTGTGTGTGATATTAGCAACTGAATGTAGGATCTTGCAGATGCTAGGTAAATACTCTACCACTGAGCAATATATAACTCCCATCCCAATTTCTTTAAAAAATCAAATTTTCATATAAAGACTTTTAAAGTCTGCCTGCTAAATTATTCCTGAATGGGACACTGCCCTGTGACTCAACCCTACTACCCTCTGATTTATACAAGTTACAGAACTTTGGTCAAATGCCTCACAACCTGCAAAAAGATGTGCCTGCCAAGGCCGTGTGCTAGGGTGTAGCTCCCTCTGCCCCTTGCCTCTCTTCAGTGCGAAGCATAGGCTACCTCCTGACTCAGGATGCCTTCCCCCTTCTCAACTCTTGCCCTTGTTAGCATTTTTTCTTCTAAAACAGAGTGCTCAGATGGGAATGCACTATGCCAAATGTCTCTGACTCTGGGAGAATGATGGAAGGGAAGAGAGTTCAGATCTGGGTGAATCTATGATTCAAATGGCCTGCTGGTAACCACGACATGTCACCCCAGCCATCACCAGAAACCCTGGGGCTTTTTTTACACATGGGTGCCTTCTAGGCAGCCCTTCTTATCTCAGAGGTGTGCCCCAGTGACTTTCTCAGATGGCAGAAACTTAGGTTTATCAACCATTAAATTCAATGAGTCTAGGACACTGTTTCAGGCCTTTTGATCATAAGATCTTTTTGCATCATAATTCTGTCACCTGTAGATCAGTTTTACTTCCCAGCCCAGTGCCCGGTTGTTACCCACCATTCTTACAGCTGTTCCTCTGGTCCCTAAGGATAACATAAGAGGGGTTGTCACAGGGTTTGCTGGACTCACAAAAGACACTGCTGCCTTGAGCTCATAGCCAGAAATCTGCTTGTGCCTCAGGAATGCAGGGATTAAAGGCATGCACTGCCACACCCAGTCAAATATGAATTTATATTTAGTGAATGACTTGACATTGTTCCTACCTGGCTCACACTAACAAAAATACTTTTGGATTCTGCTTTTTTCTTTACTTTGTGGAAAGAGCTATTAAAAAATTTTTATACAGAGTCACTAAGTAGCAAGTAGTTGTTACTCTTAAAGCTGAAAAAATAACACACTTTATTTCACTTTTTTGAAGGTATAACTTTAAAAAAAAAGTACTTCAGGGGCTGAGGAGATGGCTCAGTGGTTAAGAGCACCGGTAGCTTCTTTCAGAAGATCCTGGTTTGGTTCCAAGAACCATGTGGCAACTAACAACTCTGTATAACTCCAGTTCCGGAGGATCTGGTACCCTTTTCTAGCCTCGGCAGGCACACATTACATCCACATGGAACACAGACATTCATGTAGGCTAAGTACCCATAGACATAAGATAAAAAAAAAACAAATAAAATCTTTAAAAAAAACTTTAAGTTATTGAATTTAGTTGATTGATTGACGATTGTGTTCATGTGTGCTCAAGCATGAATGCCATAGCACACATGTGAGGGTCAGGGAACAACTAGTTAAGGTTGGTTCTCTTCTTCTACCATGGGGTTCCTAGGGACCCAGCTCAGGTCATCAGGCTTAGTGGCAAGTGCTCTCACTCAGCCATTGTGTTGGCCCCACCCAGCTTTTTAACTTGGTTTCTGAGCATCTGAGCCTAGGTCCTCACGTTAGTGCAACATCCCCTTTATGCACTGAGCTATCTCCCCAGCCCTAGGTCTTACTGTTAAAGACTGTTAATAGGAGACAATGCCTAGCAACTTAATAAGAACATGTAGATGAATGTCTTAAAGTGATCTATAAGCCAGGGATGTATCCATACAGTGGAACATTCTTCAGCCGTAAAAAGGAGTCCAGATACATGACACAATATGCATGAGCTTTAGAAACAACATTTAAACAGAATGAGCTAGATACAGCAGGCTGCCTGTAACCCGATACAAGGTATAACCCTATACAAGGTATAACCCGATAGAAGGTATAACCCGATACAAAGTATAACCCAATACAAAGTATAACCCAATACAAGGCATGTGAAATGTCAAATCAGCAAATTCATAGAGAGCAAGGAGATCACTGTGGTCACAGGCAGGGAGAACAGCAGACTGGAAAATGACTGCTGGGAAGTACGGGGTTATGTTCTGAGGTTATGAAAGCCTTCTAGAATTCAATAGGGATGAAGAGGCACAATCTCGTGGATAAACTGAAAACTGCTGAATTGGACACTTTTGGATGCTGAATGTTTGGTGTGTGAGCATCTCAACTGAAATAAGACCATTTGAAAATGTATAGATAATTTGAAACCATAAAACTTTTTAAACTGAGGTTTTTAATATATGTTTGTGGTACGTCTAATGAGTAAATACTACACACACCATTAGATAAAAATAGAGAAATACATTCTCATCTATGTGGAAATTAAATCAGCAACTGAGGTATAATTGCTCATACGTATATCTCTCCCTGTCTGAACTCCAAACCAGAGCTTACTCACTGCTGAATCACGTGCACCTCAGAACACGGTACAAACTCCCGCCTCTGTTAGCCTGGAGGGCAACAAAATCACTTCAGGTTTACCTCTCTGATAAGTAGCCTCTTTCTGATCTCCATCCGAAGAAATTAGGAAATAGTTCATACAAATCAGCCTTATCAACCATTCTGGAGACAGAGGGAGAGACTCAGGGCAGCCAAGCACAAGGCTCCATTGGTACCAGCCAGGCCCCCAGTAATAAATACATTTATTGCTTGGACAGTAAAAAGTACTGGAGAGTTTAAAATAAATTCAGAGTTATTTAAACTTAATTTATGACCAGGAAAATAAACCCTCTCTTCCACCATTAATGTTTTTTATCTGGGCCATCAAATGTCACACGCTACTGATTTTGGATGTAAGGTCACTGGAAACAACATATCAAAGGTGTCAGTACCACAAATCAAGTGAAATTCCCTTAAAAATAAAAACGTCAGGAGTAAAATAATAGGCAATAGTTATTTCATGCTGTGAAAGACTTGTAATATATCAAAGGGTTCACCTTCCCCTACCTTTATGATGTATCATTCTTAACACTAAATACACTTCTGCTCAACAGATAAAGTAAAGAAAACAGGCATCGGAACGCTGATGATACCAAGAATGATGGCGCATAATAACTATCTGGAGGGACATAAACATGAGAAGGCAGACTGCTGAATATATCAAAAGACAAACAATGACCCTGCATATATGGAGCCCGCCGTCTAGCATGTCAGTTATTTTAAGAGGGCGTCTTAAAGGTCACTGTAAGCGGAGCCTTTGAAGGCAGAATACAAATTACATCAAATTTTGGATAAGGAAAAAAACAAAAAGAATTGCCACATGACAGTAGTTCTATGTGGAAGCCCAGATTCTGGCCTTTTATCCCAGGGTTGAATAAAATAGAAGCAAGTGCCAATCTTCCAGGGGGGAGGGGGGAAGATGGAAGATAAAGGAGACTTGGAGCAGATGTGTTCTTTATGATCCTCATGTCATAGAGTTGACAGGCAATGGCATTTGCTATCAAGAGTCGGTACTAAATGCATTAACCCCTGGCATGGCAAATTCACCCAGGATTATACTTTATGTAAAAGTATCTGACTAACGGGCTTATCGGAGCCTCAGGTAAAAATGACTTTGTTTCATCCTTGTGACAAATCTTAAAGTGATTTTCTAGGACATTGAGGGTAAAATCTTGCTTCCCAATTCAAGGACTCATAATCCAGCGGATGAAATGGCTCTGGGGAAGGATAATGGAGGAAGGCGCCATTCACATAGAAGTACAATTTCGCCCAAGATGGTAGTAAGCAGTTAGAGAGAAAGCCATAACACTTTGGTTGAAGCCTCCCAAAGTCCTCTTACGGTGGGGTGGAAGGGGGAGGTCGTGATCCCAGCGAGCCGGTTAACGAGAGCCCTAGATGGCCAGTACCATCCTCGTGTTCCACAGGGGTCCTTCCTCTGTTGCCACTGCCACTCAGAAGAGTGACCCATGGCTGCTCCATGACAGAGGATAAAAGGCTTTTCTGTTAGCTAGCTTTTGTGTCACTGTGACCAATAAAACCCTCACAGAAACAACCCAAGGAAGAAGAGATTTCCTTTGCATGATGGTTTCAGACAGTCTCAGTTCATCTTGACAGGAAGTCAGGGTGGGACAATTCTGTCTGTGACAGTGAGAGTGTGTGGCAGAGACTGTTTACATGGCGGTAGGTCAGGAAGCAGAGAGGAGGACCGGAACCCAAAGAACCTTCAAAACCCAGCCCTTGTGGCCCACTACTACCAGATAGACCCCACTCCCTAAAGGCTCTGCCACCTCACCAAAGAGTGCTACCTTACGCTTAGGAACTAGCACTCAAAACACAAGACATTGTAGATGCAAACCATAAAAGACATGAAAATCTAATTATCTTCATTTGGCTGATAAAGAAAATGAGACCAACCTGAAAGTTGCTTGTCTTACTGTGTGGCCTGGTTCTGGTCAGGCTACAAATGTGAATGTCACATGCCTGCCTCGAATGTGTGAAGCACCTGTTCTAACTGGAAGGTAGGTTCCCTAAACTGGTTTCTAACTGTCCTGGATTTAATTGGCAGCTCCTGGTTTCTCTGAGAAGCCACTTAGATTCTTACTTGTGGGTGTTTCTGAGTGGCTCCATATGGCGTGGTTATCTTAGAAGAGGACTCTGTGAGAACATGCCTGTCTAAGCAAGTGCTTAAGAAATCCCCTACTTAAATCAAGTCTGACTCTGGCAGCAGCAGTTTGAGCAAAGTTCTGAAGTCGCTCTACATTCTGGCTGCCTCATTCATGGGGGGTGGTGCTGCAGTGAGAAAGAACGTTCTTAGAAGATCCTGCCTTGGGTCAGGGACCATGAAGCATGCACTAGAGGCCCTGGTTGTCCAGAGTCATGGGTACGCTTCACTGTAAATGTGACTGGATTTTGGATAACCTAAGAAATGTACCTTGGGGTGTCTGTGAGGGTGTTTCCAGAGAGGTTTAGCGAGGAGGAAAGACCTATCTTGAGTGTATGTGTCACCATCTCATGGGCTGGGGTCACAGACTGACACGGAGAAAGCAGGTTAAGCACCCCGTTTATCTCTCTCTGATTCCTGACAGCAAACATAGTATGACCAGCTTTTTCACTCTCCTGCCTCCATGATGGACCACACCCTCATATGGTAAGCCCAAACGAGTCCTCTTTCCCACAGGTTGCTTTTGTCTTTTATATTTTTATCTCAACAATGAGAAAAGTGATGACTACAACCTGCATCCAAGCACAGCACAGTCTTCAGACAGACCTGAGTCTAGATGGCATGGGGGAATGAACAGTGCATTGTGGGAGTGCAGAGCCCTTGTAGCCCAGGGATATCTTTCCTCTCTCTGTTAACGTTTGCGTGATCAGCCTGACAGCTGGAGGTCAGTTTAGTGTCGCATCAAGAGAGACAAGTGCTTTAAAGTCAGCCTGCACCCTGTTTATCGGTGGATTTGACTTATTAAAGACAAATAATGCTAAGGCAGCTCCTCGAACATCAGATGAATTATTTATATATCTGGTGAAAATGTCTTAGCTAGGTTTCAGGCCTGCTTAACCCTTGAACTTTCAGCTTGGTGTGTAGAAACTGCACTGAGCACCTATTTTGAGTCACTAAAGTTTACCTTGGGTGTGTTTGGGGGTGGTGGTGGGGGGAAACCGGCCTTGAAAACACATCAATATTAGGTCTACATGATGAGATGCAAGGCTGTACAAAGGAGATTTGAAAAAAAACAAAACTTATTTTAAGGAAATTTTAATTTTAAGGAAAACTATGGGTTTCTACCAGATGTGTATTGAAGAGTCTTATTGAACCAATAAGACCTTTCAACACAGAGAGTGAGAGGAATTTAAGATCAAATGCTTTTACAAGTTTCCCAGAAGTTCAAGGGCCACTTTTACTTCCTCTGGGCACACAATCTCACTCAGAAGTAATTGCTAGCCTCGCTATCCTATTACGTGGAAGTTCGATATAATTAGAGACATATTCGGGCCTTAACCAGCTTGAATTCTTGCCCAGCAGTTTTCAGCCTGCTGCCTTTTCAAAAACACTTTATTAAGAACTTGTTTTACTGTCACATTCTTTAAAGGAAAACAATAACTCCCAAGTACGTTTTATGGGAGTTGCTCAAAATATGGGCCACGATGCCAGAAACCAATAAACTCAACCCACAGAACTTCCATCAGAGGCCTGCCGTCAACTGCCGCAGAGCAGCCTGGGCATGCTTGACCTGAAAATTGAAATTCATGTGCTATAATGCTGCATTTTACTGGTGAAACCGCACTGGTCCTGCCATTTTTAAGACCATGTTCTTATTCTGCTGAGTATAATGTGACTCAGCCTCCTCTATGTCCTCTCTCTTCTAAAAAGTCTCAAAGACTTCCTTGTCATCTCATCAGAACTATCAGCTTTATGGGGTGGCATGTATTAGTTATGTTTTATGGAGTGAGATGTTTGAACGAACAGTGGTTTTTAGGCTACACCCTAAAAACAAGGCATCCTGAGCTTGTGGACAGAGGGGAAACTTGGATAACACCTCAGTATTTTCAATGTTGAAAGCAAATAAGCCAGGCTGGTGAGATGGCTCAGTGGTTAAGAGCACCGACTTGTCTTCAGGAGGTCATGAGTTCAAATCCCAGCAATCCTTCAGGAGGTCATGAGTTTGAATCCCAGCAACATGGTGGCTCACAACCATCTGTAAGGAGATCTGATGCCCTCTTATGGGGTGTCTGAAGACAGCAATAGTGTGCTTTAGGCTAGAGAGAGGGCTGGAGCGAGCAGGGGTGAAGTGAAGTGGACCAGAACAAGAGGGAGAAGGGAAGGGGAGAAAATAAGCCAAGGGGTATTGAGAATCAGGCCCAGCTCTTTGAGAGCCTGGAGTCAAGGTAAGCCTGGACTCCTGGAACCAAAAGTCAGCAACATGAGGCAGTGTTTCTTTGGCTGATGTTACAATATTCCTGGTCCACAGAGCACAGATCTGGGAAATCCCAGCACAAATTTAGATCAACCGCATCCAAGGGCTGAAGAATGAAAAGAGTTTGATGGTGAACCATGGTGACTGACTTCACTGAGTTGAGAGATACATGTCTGGAGGTCAGGAAAGAATGCTGCTGGGTTTGTCTGAGGATGTTTCAGGAGATTAACTAAGCAGGGAATGCATATTTTAACTATGAGACCACCCCCATTGTTTGGGACACGGATGAAAGAAAGGGAAAAGGAGAAAGCCAAGTAGCATGGATGGTCTTTCTCTCTGCTTCCTGACCACCATGAAGTGAGCTGTTCTCCATCGCACCCTCCCCACCAGGATGCTACGAAACCTCTGAGGTCACGAGACAGCAAATCACTGTTTGCCTCAGCCATTTGGCCACAGTGGGAAGGAAACTGACTAGCACAGAGGGTAATTCTACAGTCCCTGGGGAGAGAAACTGAGGCAGAGATGTGTGGTTCTCACAGTCTTAATTTCAAATAAAATGCAAACATTTGAGTTACACAGACTACTTTCCCTTTCTAAGACCCGGGGCTAAGAAGGGTGGACTTAGCAAGTGAAAACCTGCATGTATTTGCACTTTTGCAAACCAATCTGGCTCAGAAAGATTAGTAAAAGAGAGTCACATTGTTTAACAACAACTTGAACTTATTTTAGAAGCTGATTTGTTTTATATTAGAACCAAAAAATTGATAATGTCTGGGTTTGGCTCTAACAGTTTACATGAGATCTATATGAAGAAGACTACAAAACTCTGGTGAAAGAGATCAAAGAAATTCTGAAAAAATACAAAAAGATACTTCATGTTTATGAGTGTGATGGTTTGGCACTGTGCTCACAAGATGTAAGTTTCTCCAACTTAGTTATTAGATAGACCGCAATTCTAATAAAAATATTAATGAGTAACTTGGTGGGTATTACTAGACTGATTTCTAAAGTTTGTGTGGAGAGGTGAGAGACCCAACTTAACTGAGTCGTACAGAGGAGAAATAAGAGCACTGAGTGTCCCTGACATCGAGCTCTGGCTACAGCTGCAGAAATGAAGGCAGCGTGGCACTGCCCAACGCAGGTGAGCAGATCAAGAGAACAGAACAGAAGGTCCAGAGGCAGACCTGTGCAGCCATGCAAAGCTGCAGTGCAGCACGGGAGAGCAAAGATGGCTGCACATCACAGTGAGATGTGAATGAGCAACCGCTCTTGTGGGAGGCAGTTCAGAAGCTTTGTTATTGTTTCAAATGTTAGGGTCAGATCTGGGAAGTTAGGGAGAGGGAAAAGAGAATCAATACATATTCTATCACATTTTCAAAGAATAATAAAATGTTTTGAAGTGCTCAAAGTTTTTAAAAATGACATGTATTTATTCAGAGAGTGAAGGGAGATAGACAATAGATAGAAAAATAGATAATAGATAAATGATACATAGATAACACATATATAGATACATATATATATATACATACATATATATACACAGACACATGGATAGAGGGGTGTGAGTGAGCACACAGAGGATGTCTTTCAGTTCTCTTCTTCCATCATGTGGGTCCTAGATTTGGGTTGTTAGACTTGATGGAGACCACCCTTACTATCTTGATGGCCCAAGTTTAGCTTTTAAAAAATAAACCCAGGAATTTAATTCTATCATTCCTTGGTAGTTACTCAAAAGAATTGAAACCCTAAATCTACCAAAACTCAGCAACGTAATGCTTATAGCGTTTTTGGGTCTGCTTTGTTCTGTTTCCATAACTAAGAGAAATTAGAGTCAGCCAACATGTCCTTCGATAGGTAAATTAGATAAACATGAAGACAACAGGACAATGTTCACTGACAGAGGACTGAGGATGATGAAGGAGATGAAAGTCGGTTAAAGCTATCAATTTGAATGGCAGATCTGGGTGAGCTCTCAGACAGCTTCCAGAAATGCATAATCATAGAGACAGTGAAGGGTTAGTAGTTCCAGGGGCTGAGTACACGGAAGGGCAGGAAGGCAGAGTGCAGGGTATTTGAGGGCCTCTCTACAGCAGTACACGGGTGCATTCCTGATGCTACATTTCTGAAACCCATAGGACATTTCCCATCGGATTTTTGTCAATAACTCTGCATGTATAAAATATTGTCGATTATAACAAATACGCCACACTGAGGCACTACTGTGGGGTATACTGTGCAAGACATGTGAGCAAGTTGTATTTCATGCTCTATTTTCCCCTGTAAATCTGGAGTTCCTCTGGAAACTATTCTATTAATTCCTCTTCCAAAAATTTGCTTTGCTGAGTCTTGTTTGAGCAGATGGCTTTAATTGCACGGAACAGCCCACTTCATCTTGTCCTGCAGATTTTGGCCAGTGGAAAGTTTCCTGTGAGAAATTGTCTATAGGTCTCCCATCAGGTCTAAAGAATGCTTTTAGATACCAGTGTAATACTTTTAAATAATAGAGAGTACTTTTATTTCTAATCTACAGATGAAGGAATCGAGTTTCAAAGGTGAATATAGGGGCCTGGAGAGATGGAGAGAAGTATAGAACACTGGCTGTTCTTCCAGGGGACCTGGTCTCAACTCCCAACACCTACATGGCATCTCACAACTGTGAGCCTCTGAGGGGGCTGTGTGTTTATGGAGCACTGATGTGTACCCTGATAAAACTGCCATATACATAAAAATTATATATATCAAAAAATACTAAAAAGTAATTTTTATGGAAGAGGAGATACAGAGCGTTGGCTGTGTTCTGTGACCCGGCCTCCTGGTCAGTCAGAATGGTAATAACTGGCTTGCTGACACTTATTCACCCGTGGCTCAGTTATTTTAAGAAGTGAAACAGAGGTGAGGCTGCATTGCCATCAGCGAGCCCAGGGGCTGTCACTGGATAGTTGGAAAACTTGAACAGTGACTTGATTAGCCATTGTGTGGTCACATACTGATCTTGCCACTAAATTGGTCACTTAGAGAAAGACCCTTCTTTGATAGCTAAGCCCATCTTATGACAAGCCTCTGAGAGTAAGAAGAGGAGGAGGTGAGTGTGGAGACTGCAAAAACAGAGAGGAGGCAAGCATATTTTAAAAATGGAATATGGCTGCCTGGCATTATCTCACTTCTTGGTCAGGATGGATGAATTGTGCCTCCTCCCTGTTAGTAGGGCTGAGCTATGCCTCCTCCCTCAGTCTGTAGTGCTGAGCTAGGTAGCTATAATAAAAGAATGTTTAGTAATTTGAGGTAGTGGCATTCTCACTGACTTCCCTGGTGGTGGTGGGGGAGGTCTGTCTCAGTTTGTCCTCACTCTCAGGGCTCTAACCACTGAGACCCCCACCTTTTGGGAAGTTGCTAGTCACCAAAGCTGGGAAATGAGCCAAGGGGACTCACTCTCCTGCCCTGAAGGAGTACCTAGAAGAAGACATACATCATTTTCTTTCATTTATTATTGGCCAAAGCAAATTCCTTGGCTTTACTAATGTCAAAGACATATGGAAATGAAAGCCAATTGTGTCACAGAAGCAAACTAGAGCCCCTTGTAAAAACATTCCACCCATTGTAAATGGCTTCACAGATATCTCCACTGAGCCTTCATGTATGTGCTCTAGGGAGTGAGTATTGTCGGACTTCAGGAAGGTTCTACTCTTTTTCCTGAAGTCAACAATGTGAGGGGTGTATTAGAACCATGATCTTTGGCCCCATGGTTGCATCTCTCTCACTAAGAAACTGCAAAGTCTCAGTCCTTCCAGTCCCGGGGCCCTGCACTGTGAGGTATTTAGTTTGAGCATCATAACCAGGGTCCCTATCAGCTACACCTTACCAAATCCTACAGAGGGCTGTTTATGGCTATTCAAAGTCCCTGCTTCCCTCTCTTCCACCACCAAGCATGGCACCCAGTGCAGCCCTCTGTGACCAGCTTCTCCCCCTATGCTCCACCAGGCTCACTTCCCTTCTTCTCCGTTAAGCATCTGCTCCCAACTTCATTCATTTTAAAATTTGCTTTAAAGAAAAAAAAAATTAATCAAGAAAACAACTTCTCCCTGACAGATTTACCATTAAGGCCCCTTAGCTAGCATCTCTTAGCATGTAACTTACATCTTACTAGCATGTAAGCAGAGCAGGAGGCATGCTCTAGACAGAGCCTGCCAGGCCCTTTGCAAAGGCCATAGACACCATGATATGGGAAACCCAGGTGTTGTCTGCTATCTGCTCTCCAGGAGAGTTGTGTGGCCTTCCCCGGGGACTCACACTCATCTGATAAAACACGTGACGTGGCTTCTCAGACGGACCTTGTCTGCCAGCTATCACAGGTAGACTTTGTCTGTACATATCCTGAGTTGCCAGCTCAGCTGTGTAGTCTTGGGCAGGCTCCTCACCCTCCCTCTGCCTTACTGCTCAGCCCCACGCTGGGGACAGTGACAGTCATCACATGGGGCTGGCGGTGGTCAGATGGGTCAAGCAGAGTGTGAAATCATCCTAAATGCTCACCATTATTATTCGGTGTAAGGTAGGGACCTTAGCCTGGTGTCTCTTGACATGAATCTAAGGTTCCCATAAGGACTCATTTTTATCCCCTATTTGTGCTGTGTGAAGGAGGCAGCAGGAATGCGAGCATGAACCTTCCTGTTCGTGGATGCTGGTAGGCCACGGAGAAATGGGAGCCAGTGCAGAGACAAGGCAGACAGAAGGGAAGAACACCCAGAACCTGCAGAGAGGAGAGGACAATGTCTTACTCGTTTCACTGATGGAGAGAGAAGGTGGGGGACTTGCAGAGGGGAACTGGGATACAGACATTAAAAACCAGGGGCTGTATTACAGCTGGGCATGGTGGTGCACACAGATAATGCCAGTATAATCCCAGCACTTGGGAGCCCGGAAGGTTGGGAACTCAAGACTAACCTGGGATGCCTATAAGCCCCTGCCTTGGTAAAATTTAAAAACCCAGATATAAGACAAGGCCAGTACCTGTCTCCTTCCACAGTCCAGTTAAAAGGCTAAGATATACAACTAGAATTCAGAACAAGCCCTAAGAAAGTGTGGGAATGAAGTCCAGGAAGGACACTAGGCTTGTGAAGGACACTGGAGAAAGCTTTCTGACGGTGGTGACAGCTGAGACAAGGCCGTTAGCAGCACCCATGCACCCACTCACTTAATAAAGATATACTAAATGCCTGCTAGGTGTCAGGTGGAGTGCTAGGCCTGTGGGCAAATGGCAGACAAACAGATGGCGTTCTTGGACGTGGAGTGAATATTTGGGACCAAAGAAATGGAAAACCAAAAGTGTAATAACAAGAAAATGAAAGTTAAAGAGGGGCCGTGACTCCGAAGAGGAAAAGGCTACTGGACGGAATACAGCAGCCATGTCGGGAAGCATTCAGTGCCAGGCTGTGTCCTTAAACTTCACCCAGTGGACAGCTTTCAAGAGGAATGAGTGTCTGTGGAAATTTGGCCACCTCAAAAGCCCAAACAGGACAGTCAGTGAAGAAAGGCTGATGGTGGGACAGTGAACTAGGGGCATAGCACAGTGCCAGGGCCACAAATGAAAGGTTGTGTGGGCTCAGAGTTGCACTTGTGAGGGTTACTGTAGACAGGAGACAGGCAGGCAACCTGAGATTTAAGGTTGCTGTCAGCTCATCTGGCTGACTTTTCTAGGCTGCCTTCCTGGGCCTGTTTGTCCACCAGCAAAATAAACATATGCCACCAACGGCTGTTTTGAGAATCAGAACAAATCTGCACAGTGTTAGACACAGAATAAATAATCACCATTGGGCAGCATGTGGACGAATTGAGGAGAGTCATCTGTCTTTACCTCTCTTGGCTCATTGGTACATCATAAGACCTGGGGACAAACAGACAGACTCAATCTCTACCTTTAGACTTGACCCGAGTGGCTGGGGGTCATGGAAATATCTGTGCAGAGTCGGGGTGAGGGTGATGGGTACAGAGATGTAAATTCAGAAGCCCTCAGAGGTTAGCCACACACCAACGTGATCGTTTTTAACTTGACAGAATGGTGCCCTTAAGATAGCCCAGATAGTAATGTTATGCTGTGGGCTTCCATTTGCAACTTAAATCATATTAAACAGAAACAAATTTAAGCAGAGATACGTTTGAATGTGATGTGATAGTTACAGGATTTTGTGGCCAGATTTTGCGGCAGAAATCATTTAAAAGAAGGGCAAATCTAGAAGATTCTATTCAGTAGATGGAAAGTCGAAGTTGACTTAGACACAGTGGGGCTGGAGTAGGCACCGGGCACTGTGGAGGAATAGGTGTGAACGGAGCTGGGAAGAGGCACAAAGACAAAAACCAGGGGGGAAGCCTGAGGCTGTGGTCTCTGGGATGTCACCAGTCACCAGCCGGTGAGCACACAGCCCCAGTCTCCAGATCCTCCAACCTGTCTGGCTTCTGCTTAGATCCACAGGGCTCCCTGCTGCGTCTCACCCCTCTGCATGTCCCTCCTCTCCCCAGCTCTGCCTCCTCATAGCTTTTAGCTTTACAATTCACCCCCTTGATGTCTGCTGACCTTCATCGTGTCCTTTACTAGCTAACTGACAAAAACAAACAAACAAACAAACAAACCAAAAAAACAACATTTAGAGGCACAGCCACAGACTGGTAGAAGCCTTGAACCCTCATTCACACGAGCAAGCTTGCTACAGCCATTTTGGATATTAACTTGGAATGTTTATGAAGAATTATCTAAACGTCCTGCTTGGCTTTGCAGTCCCACTAAGTCCTTTGCATTAGTATCTAAACTTACATCGCAAACGATTGCAGGAAACAAACAAGAGCACCACTACACAAGACGTAGTTTGATGACTGAAACTTTTTGAGAAAAGATGAGGAGTTACTAAGAGGGAGGAACCTGAAAAGGACTCTCCATTGAGGGGTTTTAGCTGAAATTAAAGTAAAAGGCAGTCATGGAAAGATCTGGAAGAGGAACGTTTCTGTAGGAAAAGATAGCACAGGGCCCCAAAGCCAGGAACAAACAGGCTTCAGCTAAGGATGGAAAATGCATTTGTGAGCATACAAGGCACCAACAGATGGGCCCAAGATGGGAACCCGAGGTGGGCCAGAGATGGCGTGGTTATAAAGTTTATATTAGTGCCTTTTAAATATAATAGTGAGTGAGTGTGTGTGTGTGTGTGTGTGTGTGTGTGTGTGTGTGAAGAGAGAGAGGGAGAAGGAGAGAATGAGAAGCTATATCTCAATGTGTTCTCTGCCCCAAACATCCCAGGTTCAAGGCCAAGTAAATAAACAGAGCAGAGTCACAATTATTCATAATTAGAATAAATATTCTGCTACCCAGAGCTCCATTTTTCTCCCCTGTTGGTGTCCCTGGACTCCCAGGGTGTCCTTACTGAGTGCAAGAGGCTGTTAGGTGCCAGGGTCACTTCAGCATCTCCTTGGTCTCCTGGCAAAGCCCTTATGTTGTCATAAACTAGAAGAGGGACATAAATGATTGCACTGGTCCCAAAGTAGCCTGACCAGAAGGTGAAGGCCATTAAAAATTGTAGAGTCCTTCTACTCAGATTGGGTGTTGGGGGGCAAGTTCAATGAAGCCGAATTATTTTGCAACTACTATGTAATTTAATTCTCATAGTATCCTAGGCATTGGGAAAATGGGTCTTATTCCCACTACACAGGTAGAAAAGAGATTTGAAACAGGAAAGGTAATTGATTGACCTAAGGTTAGGTAGCAGGCTGACAGCATCCTAAGCATGTACTCCACAGTGGGGGCTATGCTTGCTCCAACACACACCTTCCCAGTGAGCTACTTACACAGAAAGTGAAGCAGTCAAAAGATGCTTTCCATCCTGTTTACCCAGGGCTGGGACTTTTCTCAGGAGAGGAAGTTCCAGGCAGACTGGGATAGTTGGTCCACTCTCTGCAACAGTCTGGGGACATAGGCATGCACTTAACTGAAAGTGCCAAGGTGAGTGAAAGAAAGCCTAGGTTTCAGGATGGACACAGCTTGTCACAAATGGTTTATAATTTGCTTTCAAAATTGAATTGCTCACGAGAAAAAGGAGGCACCTAAACTGTCTAGAGAGGTTTTTATCTTTCCCTATAAATCTTAAGTTCAGAGAGCCTTGTGTTGGTGAAGCTTTTCTTTCCCTGAGTTCAGCCTCCCTGACCCCCAGCTGCCACTGGCTTAGTGGCCACATCTCCCATCCACAGACTGAGCCAACCTAAGGGACAATTAGAAAAGGCTATGGAGATGACACAGATGTGCTCACATGCACAAAAGGGGCTGAGCACAGGACTGGGGTTGGAGGCAGATGTTAACAAAAGGGGTAGGAAAGACTCCAGGAAGCAATGGGTCCTTGGAGATGAACAGCAGCAGGCTTTGTTGGCAAGGGGATATTTATGGATATGAAAGTTTCCTTCTTAAAGTTCTTGGCTGGGACACTGGGCAACCTTCTGAGCTACACCTTTTATTCTGGTCAGATGGAGAAATAGAAACGGATGTCAACCATTCACAAAACAGGCCTTGTTCCGACCCTTGTCTGCTCTCACCCAAAGTCTTTAGAGAAGGTCCCAGAAGGCAGTGCACACAGGATTACAAACATGTTCCAGTCACAAATGTATTTGGTTTCTTGCTTTTCTTTTCTCATCTCCTAAGAGGAATCTGGATGCTGGCCATCCACATACACAGCTAACTTTAACTATTATGGTTTCTCTATGGGACTTGCTCTCCCTTTGGAACCTGAGGTGTGTCCTTAGTGTGGAAAAGTTTAACACAGGGAGCTTGGGATTTCTGATTCACGCAGGAAAAGAGCAACATTCAAATGGAAGTTGGAAGCCAGTGTTTTATTTGGGAGCAGCGCTGATTAAAGGCAGAGGAAGAGAGAAAGCTAAAGGGCCCATGAAAATCATGGCTGATGGGGAGAAAAACTCAGCCTGTTATTTCATTGGGTCCATGAAACCACAGGATTCAAGGGCGTGGGCCAAATAAAAGCTGGTGGGTTTCTGTCAGTTGTCTTTCAGAAGGTTGTGCAGGCTGCACGTGCCTCTTTTACTGCTAACAAAGGGTGATTGTGTTTGAATGCCTTCCAATGTCTTTTCCTCCATCTCCATGACCCGAGTTCTTTTCTCAGCTACACAGGTGCACAGCACAACCCACCAGCAGGGTGCTCACAGACACAGTGACAAGCAAGCACCAGTGTGTCCATGCAGAAGGCAGTAATCACATTGCCATCCTCCCCCTGGAGTTCCCTGCTTCTTTGTTACCAGGTCATGTGAAACCCTTGGACAGGTGTTGCCACACTTTACTCCCTGCTAATAAATCTGGGTACGTTGTGAAAACTGAGCTGGAGACCTTGACTCAATGTTTATAGCAGACAACAATGTCATGAAGGTGTGAACCTGCCACACAGCAAGCCAGTCTTAGAAAGGACTCTGGCAAGTCTCCTTCTGACTGCCGCACCTCTCTAGGGGAGGCAGCAAACTTCGAGACCACATTTTTACTTTGCCTGAGACCAAGTTTTGCGTGTCGCCTCAGGCAAAGACAAGATTCCAGAGGTCAGGGCTGCTCTCATAGGAGGATGACCTTCCAGATTCTAAAAGCAGGGGACCCAGGTTCATGTCACAAGCTGCCCAGGCCAGCTCTCCGTGATCTACAGTGAGTCACTTCCCTTCCTCTGGGACAAGAAGAGGATGTTTTCCTCCTGTCTCATTTGTGAACAGCTCAGATATCGTGGGTATAATATTTAGCCCACAGTAAGTTTTATATAACATTTACAGTCACTCATCACGTTAGGCAGAGAAAGTGAAGCATTGAGCACTGGCTGGGTTTTTGCCCAAGCAATTCTTACAGAATTATACAGAAGCCTGCACCAGAACAAGATGAAATCTAGTGTCATTTCCAGGCTCTCACTGGCTCTTAGGAGGGGCCCCCTCTGAGCTTCCTTCTCCTTTGGCATCCACCCCTCATTACAACCCACCCTTGCCCCTTTTCATGCCTACAGCCCTTGCCAGGGCTTGTGCTATTAGATGTGCCTCTTGAATTTCCAAGAGGATGGAATGCAGAAAGCTTCGCAAGATTCAGACCTCTTCCCTGGCTCATCCTCTACTCGGCACCACTTCTGGATGAAGTGTACACAGGTGGCCTGGCACAGGATCATTCCTGCACGTATTACACAGCCTGCCATTGCACACAACCCTTTCATTCTCCTGGGGACAGAAGACAGCCATTTCCTCAGATCTTTCCCTTGGAGAGCCCTGGATGTGTGAACTTGGAAAGAGAAAAGCCCTAAGAAGAGGGTTTGTGTGATGAATAGCTGATTGCACCAAGGAACCATTAGAAAAAAATAATTAGAGGGTGAGAGAGAATGGGCAGGAAGAACTGTAGAGGCTCCCTCTGGCCCAGTCACTGTCTCTTGAATCCAAGAAACTCTGGGACATGATTTAACATGACACATGAAGGCATCCGCTGGGTTCACAAGTGCAGTGCAATTCAGAGGTGTGTGTGCCATGTGATGCTGATGGCATTTCTCCTGAGAGTCCAGGCTGAGTGATGACAGCCAGGAAGCACTCCAGATGGAGAGTCACCACCATGCTCCCTCCTGGAGACAGGCTTCCGGTCCTCCAGAAGCACAGGCAGAGAGGAGGATCAGGAAGGACTGAAGGCCTTGTGTCATCTTGACCTGGAGTTCATTCTGAAACACTTACAAAGAATCACATTGGAAATAAAATACCTTGGCACCAGCGTTTTGCAAGGTTATTTTTCTTCTTTGACCCCTATGGGCAAAATGAACCAAAAGATCAAGGCACATCTTCTAATAGCCTGCTCCTGCCCACCCAGTCTGATTGATAACCTGTGTTAACTATACTTTTCTGGGTTCCTTCCCAGAGCAGAAGTAAAAGGATCCCTCTTTTTGTACCTCCTCTATCATGTAATTAAACAATGCTACCTTCTCTTCTCAAAGCCCATGGCTGGACCCTGTGGAGTGCATCAGGAAAACCTCTGAGAACCTTCTTGTTAGAGGAGAGAGACAGACACATCTAACTTCAAAGTCATGCACACTGGCCAACAATATCAGTTCTAGGTTGAATGGTACAATGAGAAAGATAGGCTTCTATTTGCTAGGCTGCTTGTGCCTTCTAGAATTAGCTTTTTGTGGGAGGTGGGCTTGAAAAAGAGTCCTTCCATGTATACCCCAGGTTGGCTCTGAACTTGTGGTGGTCCTTCTGCCTCAACATTTTGAGTGTTGAGTTAACAGATATGTGCCACAGTGTCCAACTAAAACCATATATTTTCACTATGTATATTTAATATTTTGCAGTGGTTCTGTCCTGCAGGCCAGGCTAGACAACACTAGCCACATGTATACTGCATAGTGTGAAAAGAGCTGGGTATAAAATTAATAAGAACATTCCAGAAAGAAAAAAAAAATCAGCCAAGATTCAAAATACTTGTCAGGGAATAGCATTGGAAAAAAAAAAAAAGGTGATTATCAAAAATGGCTCTAGAGAGGAGGAAGAGGCTATAAAGTTTGGGGGCAGATGTATTTAGGTGTTAAAATATGCTTTCTAAGTGTGTTTTCAAGGAACTGGCTACAATGAGATCTTCCAGAATACAACCTAGAGAGAGGCTAGCCTCATCTCCCTGAATTGTCCCTTCCCCCAACACACACACACACACACACACACACACACACACACACACACTAAACATGATATTCCTTGTGCTATAAGCTGATGGGAAGCTTGAAGAAGTTTCCAGAATAAAGTGGCAGTTGTTGGGATCAATTTATGGAAGTAAATGTGCTCATGCATTTGGATCTTTGTGAACTCAAAAATGGCAACTTGGGGTGGTGGGGTCAACAGGCTTAATTTCAAACAGAAACCCTGCAACTTTGCACCAAGCCACCTTGGGTGAGATAATTTTCTTTGTTGAGCCTTGCTGATCTTATTTATAATATAAACAAAAACCACTCCCATCCTATTTGGCTGTTGTGAGTATAAGAGGAAATAAGACAGCACCTGGTACAGAAGAGGTATTCAATAAGTGTGGTTTCCCATCCCCTCCTTCCTGTAGGATACATGCTTTTACACCGTATTCAATTAAAATTTTCTGATGTTCTAAACCAGTTTTTTCCATTTTTGGCCCCGTAAATTGTAATCAGATTCTGTCTTGAGAATCATTCTGTAGATGGGAGGCTGTTGGGTTAAATTCTATTTGCTGAGTTTCTAATTAGATACTGGTCTATCCTGGAAGAACCTAGAATGATGACCAGTTCCAACTGTTCAAGCTGCTGCAGGAATGGTATCTCTGTCCACACATGGGCCTATAATAAAATATTTGGGGTACCTTTGAGTGGAAAGCCACTGTCCTCCATTCCCTTAGTTGTGACCTTGTAGATTCTTCCAGACTAAAAATAGACACATAGTTAAATTGCATTGGGGCACAAATATTGATAAGCATAGTTATTACAAGGAACCATGGTAAGAGTCACTCGGAACTTGAAAAATTCCAAAGGAGAATCACACACACTTTGTGAATCTCACCTTTGGCTCAGATGAAAGTCTAGCATACCAACCTAAAGGTGGCATATGCAGGGAGTTCTCTCTTTCATTGTTGTAAAGTAAAGCAAACCACTGGCAGCCACAGGTAACAGATGTCCATGTTCTGGCCTCTGTCTGGATGAGAAGATGGTGGCCAAGCCTTTCTACTGTCACTTGGGTAGTCAGAAATACCCCTGTAGTTGGTAACATCATTTCCAAATAGCAAATGTGGCCTTAGCATGTATGGGGCTCTTTACAACTGGAGCTACAGTATGAAGAAAAAGATAATGTGGCCTTTGCAATGGATCTTAAAAAAAAAAAAAAAAAATCACCGACTCCTTCCCCGGTCCTGGCAGATCTCCATCCCTCAGATACTGAGAACTACTTTGCCGCAGTAGACAAGAAAGGTAAGCAACTACTTTCTCAGTCCATCATGGTGGGGAACCCAATATGTCAGGAGCTTGTGCATTGCACTCATAGTCAGGAAGCAGAGAGTCACACTAAGTGTTCTCTTCAGTCTATAAAGTCCAGAATCTCTTGCCCAGAGAATGGTCCCAATCACAAGTAGGAGGGGCATTCCTACATTATTAATGTATTCAAGATAATCCCCCACAGGCATGCTCTGAGGCTGACTCCCAGCTGACTCTAGACTCCGTGAAGCTGACAGCTAACACTAACCATCACACTAATCATAAGCATGATCCTTCATGACTTCCAAGAGCAGAGAGACCAGAGCTAGCCATAACCAAGCTGAGCTATTGTTAAAATTCCTTCCCCTGGGAGACATAAATACTGTCTACCCCCTTCTCCTAGGGCTGCAACAAACCAAGTAATGATTCCACCAAAGTCCACTTTGGGGAGCCAATAAGTGTATTGGGCTTCCTTTCAGAGCATGGGTGACAAGTTAATGATAGGAACATGAGTAACCCCAAAGCAGTCATGCTGGAAAGTCTGCCCCCAGCAGGAATGACTCATCCACAGGCACTGCTGTGTACACGGGACCTCTTCCCTTTAGTCTTCCTCAGCTCCTCTGGCCCCTCTTTAAGACCTAGAGGCCATATGCAATTAGGGCAGGACTGCATACAAGAGTTGGGGGTAGTGGCTGGATACTTAGGTGAAGGTCCAATCACCTTCCTCATCCCCTGTTTCTCCAAGGGAATGCCAGTAGTTCCCAAACCCAACTGTGACAATCTTTTGCAAGCAGTCACGCCCATCTGGTGAAGATGGTGGTAGTCTGGCTCAGAAGATAAACCTTAGCAACCCAGAGAAGCAGAAGATGGGAAAGAATGAACAAAGGTTTACAGAGCACTTCACAGCACATGATGTTAAGTGCACAAGGTTCCCTGGCTTGGATACCATCTGTTGGCAGGAGATGCCTCTTCTGTATAGAACTGACCTTACGTCCTGACCACAGGCCTCAGAAGCATTCACCAGATTCCTGACCTGGGTTGAACAGAAGAAAGAGGCTAGAAGCTAATATTAAGTCACTACAAAAGTCCATTTTCTTTAAACTACTAACCAGGATGATCAAGTGCAGACTAGGTGCCCATCGGGAGAGGAAAAGCCTTTCCCAATCAGGCCCCATATACTCTTTGGCCAAAGACTTTTCTGTACTGTACTCTGTTCATATGCTAGAACTCCCCATCACATAGAAATGCCTATCACTGTGGGAAGGTAGATCATTTTTGAACTGCCGTGTAATTTAGACACTTGTCCCAAATACCCACACTGACCCTGAGGAAACCTGCTTCCCATGGGGACTTCCCTTACATGGCTCTCCTTCATCCTTTCCTTCTCCACCCCAATCCCAGCATCTTTTCATTGATAAAACAGAGTTGCACTGAGGATCTCACTGCCTTTTAACAGGAAGAGAGCTCTTATAGGCTTGAAGGAAGCCACTGTTCTGTGTGCCACCTTAGAGAAGAGAGGGGACTGGTGGTTGCAGGGGTGGCTCAGGTGTAAATAAGGAACTAGTATGGAGTCCATGTATACAGAGGTAAGAAAGCCCTGCAAAGCCGAGCCTACACTCCTTTAGAAGAAGGAAGAAGCAGTTGCACAGGAGGGCGCCTGAGTAGCTGATGTCCACTGATGTAGGTAGGGGTCTGATCATGAAGACAGGTAGAGGTGGGGTAGAGGGTACTGCCCGTGAAGGGCAAATGCAAAGCATGCCTCAGAGGCCAGATGCCTCCCTGTGGGAGGCGCCCTCCCCCACCTGCCAGTGACAGGCTTCAGAGGGGAACGCTCCACCACACTTCTCCCTCTGAGCAGAAGCAGCTCCAGGTGGTGGAGCTTGGCTAGCCGTGGGAAGTTTCTGGACATCTGTCCACTCGCCCCACCCAGCATTCTGAATGCCCGTGGACAGTGCATACAAAAGTTTTTTTTTTCTCTTGTCAAGATCCAAAATAAATGCCTACAAGTATCTTCCCAAACACAGAAAGGATCAAAGACCTCAGCATTTTATTCAGAAAACAGCTGGATTTAAAACTTGCCTAATTAAGCCAGGCACATAGTAGGTTCAAATCCTGAAGCCCTGTGGAGGATATATATACTCAAACATGCTGATCGACTGGTCTGGGGTGTAGGACCTGGGGTACTGGCTCCCAGCTTTATTTGGGTTGGAATCATGGCCGCTGGGGAATCTTTAAAAATTGCTGAGACCTGCATCCTACCCTCTTGCCATTCAGATTTCATCTTTGCTTTGGAAAACGGCTGGGACAGTAAGGCTTTGCAAGGGCTCAGCAGGCTTGTTCTGTGTAGCAAACTTTGGCAACCACTGGCCCACCAGGTCAACGACGTTGAGACACCATGTCAACTACAAAGTTTGCACTTGAGAGCTGTGCATCAAGTTACAAAAAAAAAAAAAAAAAAAAAAGAATCGCACACACAGAATAACGTAATGTTTTAAATGAGGTTGTAGCTTTGTGTTGAGCTACCTTCATTGCTATCTTGGGGTACTTGCAGCCTATGTGCCAAGGGCTGAATGTGTCTTTTAGATAGTATAAATACTCAACAAAATTTTCCCCTTCTAGAGCTGGCTACATAATTTATGGGTCCAGTTGGGGGGGGGTGGAAATGGATTAATTTGGTTCCATATTCAATGATCTTCAAGATAGCAACAAAAGAACATCGAAGCAAGAGCAGGAACATTCTGGGCACAACCCCTGTGGGTGACAAGTCCTAGCATGCAAGGTAGCTTGAATGAGCTGCCCCTCCCATTCTTGAGCATCTGAGTACTCAATCCCCAGTTGGTAATACTGTTTGAGTAGGTTTAGGGGGTGTGGTCTTTCTAGAGGAAGTGTGTTATTGGAGGTGGGCCTTGGGGTTTCAAAAGCCATGCGCCATTTCCAGTTTGTACCCGTTGCTTCCTGATTTCAGTTCAAGATACCAGGCCTCGGCTCTCAGCTTCCAGCTCCAGTTGCCATGCCAGACTGCTGCCACACATCCTTGCTGTGATAGTGATGGACTCTTATCTCCCCGGAACTGTAAGCCCAAATAAAACCTTTCTTCTTCTGTAAGTTGATGTGCTCATGGTGTTTTATGACATCACAGTAATAGAAAAGTAGCTAAGACGATCCATGAAGCCAGCCTTTGTTTTTTCTTGTTTCTGGTGGTGCTGTGCACCATACCAAGTTATGATGGCACAGAAGTCATGCAATGGAAAACAGGAGTTAGCCTTGAGCCAATGTGCCTGTTCTGGTGGGGTCTCCCACCAGCTGGGTTTGCCGCAACTTGTTGTGAAGGAACCTGGGACCTCCACTGGAGAAAGAAGGCTCTGGGGCTGGGAACAATGAACATTCCTGCTCCTTACCAGTACACATACAGTCACATATGGGGACATGTGGCTCAGCATTGCTCCAGAACAAATGAGACGTATTGCAGGTGTCCCGGGAAAGACCATGCTGTCATAAAAATTAATTTGAGCCCAAGGTAAAAATAGTAGTCTGGGATCTGGGAAGACAAGAGGACCTGAGCTTTACCCATGTAAAAAGCACGTGGGGTGTGGAGCACCCTTGTAACCCCAGCACTGGGGAGGGATCGGGAGGATCTTGAAGGCTCAGGAGCCAGCCAGTGAGCTAAAATGGTGAGCTACTGCTTCAGGGAGAGAACCTGTCTTGAAAAATATGGTGGTTGAGGAAGACCCCCTCCTTCAACCTCACACACACACACACACACACACACACACACACACACACACACACGATGATCTGGAGACTCAACCCCATTGGGCCAGCCAGCTAGTGTTTGGAGCATTCTTGCCATGTCAGAAGAGGTGCAGGTAGGACTGATGTTGGTTTCCCCTCTTCAGCATCACTGATGGGGCCTAAGGACACTCGATTCCTTAAAGCTGCTTTGGAAGAAAGGAGAATTATTCTGGGAAGGGAGAGCACAAAGAGAAGGCTGCTACATACATGCCTGTGACTGCCTCTTAGAAAAAATAGTCCAGGATCCTGAGGCTGGTGCCGCTTCTACCAGAGTAGCTGTGATTTAGTAAAGGTGCCTCAAGGGGTGTATCCCAGACGCTGCAAAAACATCGGAAATGGGGTAATCTTACACAGTAATTTATGGCCGTCTGGTCCCTGCCTCACTGTCTGATTTTGGTCCTTGGCAAGTTCACACAAAGGGCTCAGTGACTTCAGATCCACAACAGAAGCTCAGAGCATCTGGGCTGGGCCCAACTAGTGGCTTGAGCTTGACCCTAGGCTGTCAGAAGCAGAGCTGAAGAAACCACTTAGGAAAAACTGTGGGTTTTTGTTTGTTTGTTTGTTTGTTTGTTTGTTTTTCTTAAAAAAAAAAAAAAAAAAGGAACAGTCACAAATCTTGAAACTTTTCCTAGTTTCCGAATGGGAAGGATAAAGTGCTTAGCTCTGAGGGGCAGTGGGCTTTCAATTTCTCATTGGCGTGCTCAGATTTGACTCTATGGGATTCGGTCTTCTTGGGAGTCTGGCCTTCCCCTCTGCAGGCCTCTCTGAGCCTGGGGATAGGATAAGGGAGCCTGTGTCAGACCTACACCTGCCCCCAGTACTGTGCAGGGCTGCCACTCACCTTGGGTTCTTTCCGGTTCCAGAGGGTCATTGTTGAGTTGAATAAGCAATGTCTCTGTCACGGCACTTACCAGGTCCATAGTAAGAGCTCAGTGCTTCTGCTCGGGAGTCAGTGCTTGTCCACACACGTCCTCACCAGACTGTGACTCTTATCATTTGAAAGGAGACTTAATTTTGACTTAAGTGAAGTTAAATACTTTAAGTCAGCTGCTGGGTATTTTGAGGTCAAATTCCAAGCCCTTCTGAGCCTTGACGGTACCATGCCAAGTGTCCCATGAGCACAATAACCCCGCCATAATTTATACCTGGGCTCACTTAGCTAGTTCCATGTAGGTGTGTAAGAACTCAAAGAACGAGGGAACCTAACGGTCAGGATGAAAGAGGAAGGTGGCAGAGGAAGAGAGGGAGAGGGATAGGCCAATGATTTATTTCTCTAATGAAAAACTAAACCAAACCAAACCACAATAAGGATGATTTTGTGCCTCACAGTAGTGAGGGGAGCCATGTTGGTGAAATGGGAGGGGGCACAGGCAGGCAAGCAGACAGCCTGGGAGAGCTACCGTTTTCAAGGCCAGGGCTGAGTGACACAGCCAGCTGGCACTGCCCTCTGGCTATTAAAGATAGGACTCTAGACGAGCAGAAAGGCCCTGTGGGTCAAGGCTCTCCATGCCTCCAGCCCAAGAAAAGGCCAGAGGTGAGGGAAGGGTGCTCGCCACTCCACACACATAGCACTCAGTCTGTTTCCAGGAGTGGCCACTGCCAAGGGACCAGCCACAGCCCAGTTGCTCCAAGAATGATGGAGTGGCCTTTAATTGTACTTAGAAATCCAGAAAGTGCTGGCAACAGAAAGAGGCTGTGGACGCGGCTGGCAGCAGATTGACAGGCTGGAGTGGAGGGTCTCACCTAAATGGTTAAATGGCCAGCTTGCCAAGGCCACCGAGAAAAGTGCTACCTCACCATGGGGCAGATTAAAATATGCATTTTCTCCTAATTGGAGCAGAGTGAAATCAGCCAGTGGCCCTGTCACATGTGCAGGAATGAATTGTCACAGCACGAAACACACCACTCCACAGACCATCTATTATGCTGAGATAAAGAGCTGCATAAACTCCCTTCTGTTGGAATTACAACTAATTTGTTGTCCAGTGGGCTGGGATATGGAAGCTTGGTAAACCAGTCCCGCATCCATCCAGTCCAGTTTTCTACATGGCAGGATATGACCCACCCGAAGCATCCAGTGCCCAAGCATGCTATTTGGATGCTTTTTGGCAAGGCTGGTAGTAGAAGGATCTTTGTGTGTGTGTGTGTGTGTGTGTGTGTGTGTGTGTGTGTGTGTAATTGACCTTTGATTTTGTAACTACTTGTCTTATGTCCAGTGTGCTTTCAGGCCAAATGCATAAAACCTGAACGACTTTTCTTGCCGCCTTCCATTTTAACACATTCTTAGAAGATAGCAGAAAATCCAGGACCAAAAATATTAGTTGCTCCTCTTAAGGAATCTGGCATAGAACTGGTCAGAACCACAAACGTTATGGACCAAGGTGAAGCCTTTCCTTATCTTCCCTGGGACCCTTAGCAAGACAAGGACAAGACAAGACATTTATTCCCTCAAGGGCCTCTGAGCCATCATTGGGTCATGCCAGTCATGAGGCAGGCTTTGTGCAATGTTGGCTTCAGGACTGAGTCACTCTCTTTTCACAGACCTTAACGTCTTAAAATACATCTGTAGAGTGTTCTGTTTAGTTCTTTTAATGTTTTCAATATTCCCCATTTCAGGTATGCAGAGATGCTTCATTATCTTAACCATCCCAAGTTTATCTCTTCAAACAAAGCACCCACTGCATACCATTCTCCTATGTAATGGTGGAGCCAGTGTGGGGGAATGTTACAGGTTAGATGACTGGCAAATGCTCAACGGGCTGGCATATGCAGAGCTCAGAGCTAAATAACCCCCCTCCCAGGTCTTCCTACATGAACCAGAGTGCCTGAAGAGCCACGGTATCTGACTTGAGCCCCCGCCTTTGTGTGTCTAAATTCAGATTTGGGGTTCTCATTTTTACTAGTGTTTTCATCATGATTTTTTGCCTGCTAGAGAGATTTACAATCCTGATTGTGTCATCCACAAGCATTTGTCTCCAGAATCTGTGTGTGAACTTGGTAAATATTTGTTCTTTATATTCAATCAAATCACACACACACACACATACAGAGAGAGAGAGAGAGAGAGAGAGAGAGAGAGAGAGAGAGAGAGAGAGAGAGAGAGAACCAAGAACAGAACCCTGTATAACATCTGGAAGTTTCTTCTGTGTGTATAAAAATTCCGAGTTTACCCAGTCAGCCACTTCACTGAACTCCTGGGGTCATATGTTGGGCCCTCAGTTCCAATACGATTGGAATGAATGGGAAGGAAGGAATGTAGGTTCTGTTTAGTTTTAGTTCAAAAACACAATCATAGTTTAAGTAGGACACAGGCCACAGGCAGACATCTGAAAGGGCTGCATTCAGACCCCTAATGGGATGTGATATATAAAATGTAGCCTATACATAGACATTCAAACACATTTCTACCAAAGACAGAGTTTTGCTCTAACAATTTCTTCGGTTTTAAAAAGTAATTAGAGATAAAATAATATAGGAGAATGACTTGCCTATTCATTCATTTGCCTATTGCTGTCCCCAGCTAGCAACGGCGGCTTAGACTCCATCTTGGATAGCAGCATGCTTGTCTTTAACGTTGGAGCCCCTGAGAGAATTGGGTAAAAATCCAACCACTTAGAGCCTTCAGGAAGACCTCCTGGATTCTGCTGTCTCCCTGACTGTGAAGAACTGAAGTCAGGGTTCTGAGAGAAGCCAGCACTCTATGCTGCATAGTCTCTCTTTTACCTTGGCTCCTCAGCAGGCTTTAGCATGAGGTCTTGCCGTGCCATCTACTCTTCTTGCCCTGCCCAGGAGACTCTGACACTACAATGGTTTGACTTCCAGATAGTTCTTCCTTGACCATCCCTGTAGTTAAGTACCATGAAATGCCATTTTAGTACTTGGAGACTAGCTGTAATAACAACAACAATACTAGATAACGTGTATTGGCCTGGAGGCCTGCTTTTTGGCTACTTTATTGGGTTCTTATATCTACCACCCTTCTAACCCTTATTCCACCCTAATCCTGTCCAACCCAACACGAGGTAGGAGCGAAAGAATGTTAGAGGGGAAGCGAGTACAGACCTCTTTAGACTACTTCCTGCTGATTAGGGGCATGAGGTTCCTTGGGGAAAGTCCAATCTCCATCACCCGAATATCTCCAACTAGCAACCAGCAATTCAGCAGTAGCAAAAGCAGCAGCAGGAACCAACAGTAGCAGGGGCAGCAGCAAATGGAGCAGCAGCCACCTTTTAGAGCGCCTCCCACCTCTCTCAGGGCTCTGGCATTTATCCCTCTCAAGAGTCCCCAGAATTCCTAGTGTAAACTATCTTCAGCTGGCAGAATCACACCCTGTCAGAGCAGAAGACAAATCATAATTAGATGCTGTGGACTATCTGGAACAACCCCATATCCCACACCTGGGATTCAAACAAAAGCATGGTCACATAACATAAGTGGGTTTTTTAAAGAAACCAGAAATTTCCCTACATTAGCCATTTACAATGTGTATTTGCATTATCTTACTTCATCCTTGCAGGAACCCTGTGGTAGAGGCTGCATCTCAGTTCCCACCAGCATAGGGAAACTGGTGCTTTGGAAAGGCCACTGAAGCTGAGAAGTGCTATCTATCTCGAGAGCCTATTCCCTGAGAGTCCTGCCTTTTCTGGTGCACTCAGCACCGGATGCAGTTTGGTTAAATGTAATTCCCCAAGTAAACTATGCATTCCTGCACTAATTGCCATAGATACTTGGAGTCAAAAGGTTAAATTACACCTAGGTGGATCTTAGCCCTTGGAACTAGGGTTTTGCTGTGGTAAAAATATTAAAGCACCAGTGACTTAAAATGTCAAAGTGTTATTTCTGGTATGAACTGAGGAGACTGCTTAGTCAGTAGTTTTGTCATACAAGTATAATACTGGATTTAGGTCCCCAGAACTCAAACAAAGGCCAGGTGCTGGGGCAGTGCCTGTAGTTCCAACACTGAAGAGGGAGAGTCAGGAGTCAGGAGTATCCATGGAGCTTCCCTTCCTGGCCAGCCAGTGTAGCTAAACTGCTGAGCTTCAGGCTTAGTGAGAGGCCAGGATTCAATAAATAGTTAGCTAGAGAAGTAATCATCAAAGACTCTGGGTGACTCTAATTTCTAACACACACACACACACACACACACACACACACACAGAGAGAGAGAGAGAGAGAGAGAGAGACAGAGAGAGAGACAGAGACAGAGAGACAGAGAGACAGAGAGAGACAGAGGGAGGGAGACAGAGAGAGTTGGAGTTATTTCTGGTCCGTTTGTATCCACTGCAGGTCATTTGAGGGCTCTGCTCAATGCTGTCACTCAAGGACCTAGGTTGATAAAACAGCTCCCACCTCGAAATTGAAAACCCCTGAGAACATGGGTAGCCGGAGATATGGAGGCCTCACTCCAGCAGTCACATGATCAGAAGGAACACAGGTCACTTTTACTCCTATGCATCATCCATGACAAGTCCATTGCCACCCAGACTAGAGAATCCTAGAAATATAATTCTTTGATGACCACAAATGGACTAGCATGGAGATTTGAACAAACATACCAGTCACCCATATGAGGCAGAACACAATGCCCTTACACAATGCTTGCCCTAAGTTGAAAGGGTTTAAAGGAGGAGAGTCATTTCATTTTGTGGGGTCAGAAAAGGCATCAGAGAAGGCTGGACAAGTGACATGACAATAGGCAGAGTCCAGGGTAGGAGGTGGGTGAGACCTTAGGCTGGATGAGTGGTGGGTGTAGGGTTGAGAGTGGAGTTGAGGAGGACCCCTGCAGGTTAGCAATGTGGGCTGGAGGGTCAGCTGGGAAGAGGATGGATAGATGGATGGATGGATTAAGATATATACGTAAGTCTGTTCTCAGTGTGACCTCATGGGAGGGTCTGGAGGGTCATCTGCAATGTGATCAAACCTTCGAGACCAGTTTCTCCCAACAACACACAGGGCAGGCGGGAAGCTGCAGCACTGTCAGAGGTGGGCACACAGGTTTGCATTCCAGGACATCAGTGAGGGTCAGAGAGGGGTCTGAGAGCACTCCTGAGTGAGATGTCAGATGCCATGAGGGCTTGTGTGTGAAGGAGAGAAAATACTTCCTAACCTGCCTAAGGTTTCTGTTGACGTAACAGTGTCTGAGAAACATCTAAAGACAAATTTAAACAATTTTTTTTCCTTATAGAGGACACCATGTAGAAGCAAGAGCTTGGGGTAAGAATTTCTGTGATTCCTATAAAGCATCCCCTTCTGCCAGGAGCATATAGGCTAACTCCTTATTCAGTTACTGAGTATGCCCTAGACTCAGGGCGTACTCAACACGTGTATCAACACGTAGGAAATTCACACGTCCATGGAAATCCTTTGACAACCCAAACTTCCTTAATGAGGGTATACAAAGATGGTGAGAGGACATCTTTCTTCCCCTTCGGATTTAGAAAACAATATCTCAAAGCTTTCAGGTGAGATCATGATTAGTGAATTCACTCCATGAGTGTGGGCAGAATTCAGAGCAGGAACCCTGCACTCGGTTTGTAGAGCATTTCGCAAAGTCAGGCCCGTGCTACGTAACTGATCACTGTCTCGAACAAGTTCAAGGCCTAATTAACCCTCGCTCAATGGAGCTAAAATAAAATCCACCACAGATAAGGTATTTTAACTTCAACAAGGCGCGCACACAGCAGAGGTACTCGGCACATCCTGAATCTAATCTGCCTCTCACAGCAGGGGCACCTATAAAGGCTGGAGATTCGCTCTGGGTGACTATAAAGCTTTGGTTTTACAATGAGTCATATGCATCAGCAAACATGCTTTAATGTCTTTATATTGTTTGTCTTATTAGCAGAACAGGTACTCCAGACTGCAGCAAACAGAAGAATGAAAAGTCCGGGATTGCGAATCAGCTCTCTTGTGTATTGTAGATGAACGTCTTGATTTGTTGATTCATTATTTAAAGAACAGGGGTCTTTGGAATTAAGGGAGCATATGGAATCTTGTTTTTGAGAATGGGATCCAAGAACCCACAGCATCAATAGAACCTGGAGCTTGTTAGAAATGTAGACCCTTGGGCTATATTCAGATCTGTAAAAGCAAATCTTCATTGACCAAGCTCCTTGGGTAATAATGTGTACACATGGGAGACTGAGAAACATGGGCTTTAGGAGACAATACAACGAAAGTCAAGGGACCACATGGGCATAAACAGAAAACTGCTGGGTGAGCTTCCACTTGACTTGTGGTTTCCCTTAAATCTAGGAGTTCTCAGCACTTTGGGTCACCATTGTCATTAGCAGATCAGAAATGTGATTCTTTTCCCAAGGTTGACTCCATTTTTCTTATGAGTTTACACATTTTATCCTTTTAGGTTTTTTTCAGGCTTACTCACATCAAGGTCTTTCTAGACCAGCCTCCTAAGACTAGAACATTCTAGTTTCCCCTTTGTCTACCTTAAGTAGCATCTAACCTCTACCCTCTTGCTTGGTCTTCTATAACTCATGTCTTATTTAGAAAACAAGAAGATTTCCATTCTCTACTGTTCGGCTAGTAAAGGAAAACCCAAGAGTGTTTATAGTATGGTGAATGCCCTTCATGTCAGGAAAGAAAACAGGGGTGGCAGATAAAAAAGGATTGAGGATCTGCTCACTCATAAAATACATATACATATATATATACAGATATATATGTATACATATATACACATACACATACACACACACACACACACACACACACACACACACACACATATATATATATATGAGAGAGAGAGAAAAGCCAGAAGCTGAAGTTGACGACTTATGGAGATGAGAAAGGATGGGAGAACAAGGAATGGAGAGGAGAAGCCAAGCAAAGGGTGGGGCTCTGAGTCCAACCTTTGGCAGGGATCAGATGTTAAGAGCACAGTAATGGCTCACACATCCCCCGGTACTGCTTAGTTGTTATTGTCAACTTGGCACAAACTAGATACACCTGGTGAGAAAGACATTCAGTAGACTTGCCTCCCTCAGGTTGGCCTGTGCGTATGTCTGTGGGGCATTTTCCTGATTGTTAATTAATGTAAGAGTGTCCACTGTGGGCATTACCATCCCTGAGCAGGTGGACTCTATAAAATGGGTAGCTGGATGTGAGCCTGGAAACAAACCAGCAAGCAGTGTCCCTCCATATTTTCTGTTTCAAGCTCCTGTCTTGAATTTTTATCTTTTCTTCCCCTCATGATGGGCTATAGACTGTAAGCCAACTCTCTTCCCCCAACTTGTTTTGGGTCATGGTATTTATTACTGTAACAGGAAAAAAATACAACAACCCCAAATGACAAATAATTCAAAGTATCCAAAATCTGAGGGGAACTTTCAATCGGACAGAGTCACTAACCAGTGTCTAGCTGTGTTGGTTTCCTTTCCTGAAGCTGTGTTAAGACACCCTGACAACTCAAGGGGAAAGGTTTTATGTCTGCTCACAGCACCAACATACAGCCCACCAAGGTGGGAATTTGAGGCAGCAGGAGCCTGAAGCCCCTGGTTCAAGCACATCCACAATCAGGAGCAGAGAGCAATGAATGCTTATGCCATGCTACTTTTCTATTTTATGCAAGTTAGGGCCCAGCCCACAGAAGAGTTTCCACCTTATTTAGGGTGGGTCTTCCCAATCAATTAGCTCAATCAATAGAATTCCCCAAAGGAATTCCTACAGGACAGTCTAACTTAGTTCTTTAGAGGGACTCCTTTTCTGGGTGATGCTAGGTCTCAAACTGACAGTTGAGATTAAGCAAATAAACATGGACATGAAAGGGTGGAGATCGCCAGGCGGTGGTGGCGCATGCCTTTAATCCTAGCACTTGGGAGGCAGAGGCAGGTGGATTTCTGAGTTCAGAGGCCAGCCTGGTCTACAGAGTGAGTTCCAGGACAGCCAGGGCTACACAGAGAAACCCTGTCTCGAAAAACCAAAAAAAAAAATAAATAAATAAATTTAAAAAAAAATGAAAGGGTGGAGATGGAAGTGACTAATCTAATTGACTGAGGGATACAATGTCCTTGCTGGAGGCTGTAAAGCTAAGGGCGGTTATGTATCTGACACGCTGCTGACACACTGGTACACACAGGAGAATGCAACCAATAAGTGAGCACACTGTAGATGAGATGAGAAGAGTCGAAGAAGGTCTCAGTAACGAGAAAATGAATGTGACTAAATGGAATCATAGGTATCAGGATAAATTTGTAATATTTGAAGGGAGAAAAAGAGAGGCGGGAGAGGAGGGATGCATGGTCACATACACACGTGACTTAGCTCTCTTTATTTTGAGAGCCACAAAGTAACACTGCCCTAGAAACAACAGACACAGCTATAACACAGAGTTTTAAAAAAAAATGTGTTGTTTTATCTGTGCTAAGATATAAATAGCATAGTTGTGTGGCCACATCCATCAGAAATTCTAAAGATACTGAATGCTCTCTGCATTCTTCCTTCTCCCAAGCCCTAGCAACCCCCACCCCCGTGCTTTCTGTCTCTATGAAGCTGACTCCTGTAGGGATGTGTAACGTGATTCATATGGATTTTTCAGAACTGGCTTCTTTCACTTAGCACATCGCTGTCACCTGTGTTGTAGCACGAGTCTCTCTTTGACTGCTGCCTTGCATGAGCAATGGTTTAGACCTGCAATGCTTCGTGATGGTACATGTATTAATAAAGGCTTGTTCTCAAGAATGGTACTTTGGGAAAAGGTGGGGGCCTTTTAGAGATGGACCTAGTACGAGGTCTTTAGAGCACTAGAGGCATGTCCATTAAGAAGACAGGAGGACTACAGTCCCTTCCTTTCAAATTTTCTTTTTCACTTTCTAGTCACAGGTGATGTTCTGCTCCATATGACTTCTACCAAGACGTGCTGCCTTCCCACAAGCCCAAAGCACTACAGGTTCATTAGCCATGGACTTGATCTTGAAAACCATGAGTCAGTGCAAAGCTAACACAGGACACATATGCTACATTTGTGTGTTTGTTCATCTGCTCATGGATACTGGAGTTGTTCCCATAGACTTGCTGTTGTGAGTGGTGTTTCCACAAGTACCTGGTACCTTAATTTCATATTTGCATTTGCTTTGTTGGGTTTCATATTCTTGCACTGACCTTGGGAAAGAGACATACTTTCTATTCTCATTCTTAGATGAAGACACAGAAACTCGGTTTCTTTGTTACTACTTGGCAGAGAGGGGTTTGAACCAACTCCTTTCTCTTTAGCTCCTTTAGTTAATCATGGGAGACCAAGTGTGTCTCAGTGCCTTCCATTTGGTTGGAGAAGAAAAGGGGACATTGCCTGGGAGAGTCTCCTCTTCTCCTGTGATGTAGGTGACACCTGTTCACAAATTAAGCTGAAACAACTTTAGGAGTCAGAGAGAATGTTATTCTTTCCCCATATAAGGTCTTTCTACTCTAGGGATGGGAAGTGTCTCAGTGGAGTGACTTGCCATGCAAGTGTTGGACTTGGAGTACAAACATCTAGAACCCAAGCAAAGGCCTCGCAGGCAGGAGGCTTCCCTTAATACCAGCACTAAGGAAACAATTGCAGAAGAGTCCCTGGGGTAAGCTGGCTGGCTAGACTAGCTGGAATCATGGGGTTCTGGATTCAGTGAGAGAACCTGACTCAGTAGATGAATCGGAGGGCAACTGAGGGGCATGCCCAGTATCCACTCTGCGTCTCCACACTTGCACATATACACACTCACACATGTGAGAATGGGTTCATGAACAAAATGATTTTTTCCATTCTGGAAGATCCTGAGACTTGGGGAAAGTTAAGTAGGGAATCTACCTCTCCAAGTCTATGGAGGGACACTTAGGTATCCAAGTATATTCAAGCTGATACCTTCTTTCTAGTAGAAGCTGGAGAATCTGATGCCCATGGGTCCCAAGCTAGATGGGGCAAAGGGAGTGAGGGGCAGGCTGGGCTGGAGCCACAGTAAGGACAATACTTGGTTCTGCAGTATCTGGTACCCAGTCACCCCACAGAGCCCTGGCCACAGAAAAAGCTGTCCATGTCCTGCTGGAAGGCTCTAAAACATTAGCAACCTGTGATTTTGACATGTCGGATATTTAATAAGAAACAAATTAGCACTTGGGTCTTTTTTTCCTGAGACGATCCAATTTCCATGCCAGGCACCAACTTCTATATTTCAAAATGCATTTTTGAAGGTTAATTAGAGAAGCAGCAGAGATAGTGTTTTTCCAAGAGGGATTTTCTGGTTCCTTCTAGGCCCATGGATGGCAGAGAAAAATAACTTTCAGACACTGTAAATTGAGTATGTGAAGCTGTGAGAATAAACCCATCTCATTAGTCATTGTGTCAATTATAGTATCTAAGGAACAATTCTGTAGCAAGAGCATATTTATTTGATGTTGTGAAAGCTACCTGGACCTACTGTTAGGATGGAATTTGCTTCTAATGTTCCGAGTACCTCTTTAACAAAATGGCACTCCATAAAAATTTAGTGTGTTCCTACTGTAATTAAATGGCCCTAGTCATTTTTGCATTTATGATATAAACTATAATGGCTGTAAAATCCTGCAATTAACTTTCCTTGCGCCAACATTTCATACTTGAGAAATTCTCATTACAAATTTCATTACTGATTCACTTATCTGTAATTTGTCCTATGTAACCTAAAGAATATTAACAAATTTAGAGTCACTTTTGCTCTATTAAAAACGAAATATAAAAGTCTTTCACCTAGCAAGTCAATCATGATATTTCAAAGGTTCCCAGATGGTCAAGTGTGCTGGTGGGGATGGGAAGAACCAGAGAAGGCTGAGACAGGAGAGAGAGTTGGGTAAAATAAATAGGATGCCTTTGAGGTTTCCCGCCTACTTAGTA
Source organism: Arvicanthis niloticus (assembly GCF_011762505.2). Classification (NCBI taxonomy): domain Eukaryota; kingdom Metazoa; phylum Chordata; class Mammalia; order Rodentia; family Muridae; genus Arvicanthis; species Arvicanthis niloticus. The sequence continues at coordinate 12,479,577 of NC_047672.1, read as the reverse complement.
AGAGGACCAAAAAGAAACCAGGGGAAAGTGTACAAGATGCACAGAGAAACTATGGACCTTGGTTTTCATTTCTAGTAGCCTCTTGTCTGTGTGAGAGAGTGGGATGCATGCCACAGTGTACACACAGAGGTCTGGAGGGGGGGGATTGAGTGGCGCTGGCTCTGTCCTTGCACCCTTATGTGGGTTTTAGGGATTGGATGCAGGTGTCCAGCAACAAGCACCATTAAGCCTCTGAGCCGTTCGACAGCCTTTCCAGCCCAGCTTATGACGTAGATCACAAACACACCCATATTAAGTAAAAGGAGGTATGCTGATCTAGAATCAAGAGTCTTAAGTTTGAGTACTTTTTCTGTCACAGCCTTGCTGGGTGACTGTGGAAGACATATCACCTGCCTGGGCCCAACTGGCCAGGATGAGAAAGGAAGAGGTTTCACTAGAACAACAAATATGGGTGGCACGAGGTGTCGTGTGTCTGACCTCCACAGGAGCAGCATGTGTAAATATTTCCCTCAATAACACTCCACCCCAGCATTTCACTGCCTTCCATAACCGCATTCATTTTATTGTAATTTGTAATTAACTTTTACAAAATTAAATTGGAGATAGAAAATTACTGTCCCGACATAAATAATCTTGCTGTGGGACGCGGCAGTGTTAACACCATCAACAATACGATTCATAAATGAAAGAAACGCCGCCGTACTTATTACTTCTGTGTGCTCCATCTTTTATAGAATATTACAGTGTAAATTGAAATTTTATATGATTTAATAAACCTCAAAAAGATATTATGGCCAAGTAACCACATAACTGTAACAAATGGTGCTCCTCCCTCATTACGGTCCTCTTCTCAGATGGGGCTCCGGGCCTCATTATCAGAGTGGTGTCTTTGACAACCCAGAGCCCATTAAAGAAACACCTTGAAGAAAGCATACCCCACCCTGTGGAACTTCAAAAGCCATACCAGGCTGTACTCCTTGAGGATGACGTTATAAAATGAAGCAATGGTGCCCTTTCATTTCTCATCCTAAGACTCGGGCAACAAAGCATTATCTGGTCCCACAAGGACCGCACCCGTCTCCAATGCTTCACTGTGACCCAACAAAATTCTCCATCACTGTGACTGGGACTGAAGTCATAGCAGCTGCAGAGGGAGGGGATTATTACCTCTTCGTCTCCCTCCGTCCTGTTCTTTAGTGGGCTTTATAGGACTACCAGTTTAGATTTAAAGCTTCTTTGTCTTCCTCGCCAAGCCTCCCATTTGTCGCCGATTGCCGTTTTTCAAAGGTTTCAGGCTCACCCAGAGGTTCATTAGGGTGGCAGAGGGAAGTGGGATGGATGGATAGACCAGCTCGGTGATCTCAGTCCTGTGTCCCTTTCACTGGTTCTAGGGGTTCACCAAGCTCTTTTACCCTCCAATTTGGATCAAGGGAAGCTGGAAATCGAAGCGCTCTCTAATCACAGGCTCTGGTTCTTGGAGCCCACCGTGATTTCTAAAGCTTCTAGCAGTGTGTGGGACACAGTTGCACTGAGGAATTTAATGGCTTGTTTTACTGCCGCCTGCCATCAATATTTATCTATATTAACTGAAGAAAGGCATTACTCGAAATGGTGTTTCACACCTCTGAGCATTATACAGTAATTCTAAAGTCGTAAGTTGTACCTAACTCCATGAACAAACACAGAGATACAGTATGAATAGAAATAACCCAATTCAAATGGTCTTGCAGCAATCCGGAAAACCAAAGTCAAAATGATTCTAATTGCAGGTGCTGAGGACGGTGGGACTAAAAGCCATGGAAACAATTTTACCTGGGTTGGTTTGTTTGTTTGAAACAAGAGCACCATTCAAGGATGCGATCTAGAAAAACAAAGTGGAGACTGGGCAGTGAAGCAGTGCAGACAGATCTTTCTGCCTAACCCGTGGCAAGGAAGGCTGTGGCCCCCTCCTGTCTCCCTCAGTCCTCCTCCCTCTAGTAGTCAGCTCCCCCACTCTTGCCTTCCCCTGCCTTCTGTGGACCGCATTGTTATCACATTCTTTAGCTTGTGTCCTTTCCATGCATGTATCTGGAAGAGTATCTCATTGCATGCTGGTGTACGTACCTGCGATTGTCTGCGTCCCCGCAGCATGGATGCTCCCCCAGGTCAGAGCCACGAAGGCCCCTCTATTTCATGTTTCCCCAGAGCCTGGTGTGAAGCCACTTCCATTTATTGCATGAATTATCCCCACAATAAGAATGTGACCTTAGACCTGTGGCCATTCCTGGGATCCGTTCAGACCACATCTTCTAGAGCAAACAGCTTTAGAAAGGTCATTTGAGCATTGTGCCCTTAAACTTTACTCCAAGATGTTTTCAAGGGAGAAACTTGAGCCAAGCTTTAATCACACAGAAGAGAGAGTATTCTCATAGGCATAAGAAACAGGTTCAAGGTTGCTGTGGCCCAGGTTCTCTAAGAACTTACCCTTTGAGCAGCTCTTTGACCTGAGTTCTGTCCCACACCCTGGGTGCTGACTCCAGCTGTAAGCTCTGCGGCCAACGAGGGCACAATGGCCTGACGTTCACATGCCAACTAGAAATGTTCTTCCTGCGTCTTTGGAACTTAATGTTTATGGGATTTCTGGGCAAGAGGATTAGTCCTTGATTCGTAATGGATAAAGTTTACACTTTTAGTGAAGGAGTTAGAATTTCAAAGAACCCTTAAAACTTCATTATTAATCTCTTGTACTTAAATATGACTTTGAAATCAGTTAGTGACTCTATACATATCAGAAGAAATGCAGACTCTGACAAATGTGAACAGTGACCAAAAGGCCAGGTACCTGCTGCCCAGTCTTCCCTCAGTTGTAATGGAGTTTGGGGGAACAGGATTCATGAATTGCATATTTTCTTTAAAATGATAAAATAGAATTAATTTCTTTTCATTTTAAGCTTTGGAAGCAGTCCACTTTTCGAATTAGCTAGAAGTACTCAGGAGAGTAAACTTCGGTGATTAGACTCACTGAATTGAGAATCCTGGAGCTGCTGGGCAGTGGTGGTGCATGCATGCCTTTAATCTCAGCATTTGGGAGACAGAAGCAGGCAGATCTCTGAGTTCGAGACCAGCCTAGTCTTCACAGAGAGTTCCAGGATAGCCAGGACTACACAGAGAAACCATGTCTTAAAAAACAAACCAAACCAAAAAGAATACACAGGAGCTGTCTTGAAGAATATTGTGTGTGTGTCATCCCACTGTGGGGAATAACTTTTGCTATGCTTATATAAGTGATTTGTATAACACACACACACACACACACACACACACACACACACACACACACAAATAGTTTTTAAAGGAGTCTTTGTTTTTTAAAGCTATTCAGAACATCTTGATGTTTACAGAAAACTTGGGTTGGGGAGGGGTGAGGTAATGTCTGATGACCTAGGTATTATTAGCACTTACAAGAGATAAAATTATCTAGTAAAATAAGGTAACTTGCTATATGACAAACCACTTGCTCATCAATTTTTCTGAATAAAATTATAGCAAAAAAAAAAGCATGACACATAATCTCTGAAACGGGAGAAATATGGGAAGCTTTCTTTTTAACAGCCATCTAACGTCAAATCAATACCCCATTTTCTTGGTGATTAATTTAAAGCGAGCATTGGGCTTTTAGCATTTTAACTGATATATTATCTTAATCTTTTATTTACTCTCTGTACTTCCAAAGAAGGATTGTCATAGTGTCAGTCGGTCCTCTCACCGGCTTTCCCAGAATGGTGGCCAGTGGACAATGGACAAATTGACACAAACTGTTGTAGGTGTTTGGTAGTCAGGGTAGAGAAATGCATTCTTCGCCCTTCCAACCTAACAAGCAGTGACAGGTTTTCAAGGCATCAAACTGTCAACTCTGGGGGCTTCCACCGCTGTCTGTATCATAATCTGTTTCTTAGTAACACTTGGTCTGAGCAGCAGTAATAGAATTAATTATACTTCATTTTGCTGCCTTTAACAGTATTGACCAAATTTAAGAACAAATGAGAAGTGCTTATCAAGCTTGAAGAAAATAATCCATCAGTGGCACAATTTAAATTCTCTGCAGTTCTCTTATTAATCAAAGTAGCACTTACTATCCTATCTCCACTTCCCATTAACAGTCATTAAGCCCTGCTGCTGATTGAAGCAATTTCTTTAGGGATCTCAACCTCATTTTTAAGAGAACTTCTTCAGTGGAAAACAATATCATAGAAGCGTGGTGACTTAGAAAGAGAGGGAGAGGGTTCTTCAATCATGTTCTGACCTTGATATTTTTCAAGAGTGTAAGTTCAAAAAAAGTACACAACAGCAAGATTAGAAACTTCAGACTTCGGGGAATGGGCCGCTGCCTTTGCCTCACCACCTAAAGGAGATACCAGACTGACGTACAAAGCACAGACTTGGCAAAACCCTTAGTGAGCCCCCTCTAAGCCTCCGTGGTCCCACTGACGTCTTCCAATCATAGTGTCATATCCTGTGCATCTCAGAAACAAGGGCCACACTGAGAAGGGGCATCAGGAGCGCTGTGGTTGTGGAGGGCATCTGGAAGAATGGGAAGCCCAAGAGGCAGGGACTCTAAGGTTCATCACTGCCAACATGGGACCCTGGATAGCCTGTGCAGCTGTCTCTGATTCTCTTCGAGCCATAACATGAGCTGTTCTGAATACTTCTCCCAGTGGTGGAAAGTACGTGAGGAAGTACGTAAATCCACATGAGAGTTCATCAAAGTTGCTAAACTCTGTGAGACAAATGTTAGTCTTTTGGGTCTTTGACGGCGCTGGTTCACAGCAAGCATCTACTGTGATTTCTAGAGAGGCTCTGTTGTTAAGACTGAGAAAACCCCACATGATTAAAATGGTGTGGTTTTGTTTTTAAATGAAAATATCTGTAATGCATGTGGAAGGAGCCAGTGACATCCAAGACAGAGCTGCAGGGCAATGGGTTAAAAACAGAACATTTGTAGAGTCTGGGGAATTTGCTTCTGCCTCTAAAGCATCTTTGATCCATTCAGTTGAAGCATTGGGTCAGGTCTGTTCAGTTTCTCAAGAAGAGACGGCAGAGAGGATGCTAGCGATTGACTAGATGCTAGATGAAGCAATAGCACTTGCTAGATGGGTCACAGCAGGAAAGGTGGAGATGCCTGGACAGTTCCCATCACTTTTGGCCACCCACTACTTTTGGCCCCCAGATTAAATGTGGGTACACTGGTTATATCAGTACCATACTGCTAACTGATAAGTCATGAGGCGAGCACAAACACATCCTGTCTTGGATGAGACTGGCCGTGGGAATTGGACGCCAGGACTGCATCTTCTCTGTACTATCAGCTGTGTCTAAAACCCTGCAATGTCACCTGTTCACCCTCAGGTAATCAGCTTGTTTGTTACTGTGACCAAAAAACACCTGACATATTAAGGGAACCGAGGTTTATTTGGGATCTCAGTTCCAGGGATGTCTGTGGGAAACCTATGACAGAGCAGAGGCAGGGACAAGATAACCCCCTGGGGACAATGACCTACTTCTTACAACCAAGGCCCACCTCCCCACATGCCATCATATTATGACTCTATGAAGGGATTCACTCATTCATTAGGCCTGAATCCTCATGATTGAACTGTCTTTGGGACATCCTCACAGACACACCTGGAGGCGAGCCACTAATCTCATTAGCATCCCTCAGTCCAATCAAGAGTAAGCAGATGATTTGGACATCAAAATCTCACCAGAATTCTGCTATTTATAAAGGCCAAGTTCGACATGGCACCAGTTATAAAATTCTCAAGTGGTAAGACACGGGAGATTCACTCTGCTCAATCTTACCAGTGAGGAAACAGAGAGGTCCAGCTGCTTGATTAAAGCCACAAAGCAGAACACTGTTGGCCCTCTCAGGTGGTTCAGAAGTGACCTGGCTCTGCATGCCCTCCTGATCTGTTGTGAAGCTCTCTTCTTCCCCTAGGGGAGCTGTGTGCCGATGGAGGTTCTCTGAAGAGCACTCTTAGGGAGGACTTCAGCGCTTCTCCACCTCCTGTGTCTGGACCTTAGCCCATAGCTGTTGGTTAGCCTTCAGGGACTGGGGATCCAGGATTAATCCATACTTTTTTGTTAACGGTCAAAGCCTCAAGAGGGATCAGTCAAGACTGGATCTGAATTTGCTTGACCAGCATAGACGTGAAGACATCTCAAAAGGTTACTGGGCCAGATGCATAAAGGAGAATATACAACCAATGACAGTGACGAGATGACCCGAGACTCCGATGACCATTGATACAGAGGCCACAGTTCAGCCAAAGTGGATTTGCTTTCCTCAAAGCAATACAGAAACCACCCACCAGTGCATTTCTGATAAGACATTAAAAATCTGCTTCTCATCGCTAGGAAATGAAATGCTGAGCTGGATTTCTGGTTCAATGGAATACCTGCCCCTGTTAAAGCACTTAAAAAGGAAAACATCTACAAAATGTCCCATTAGGCTGACAAATTTATAGCACTGTGAGAAGTGTGCCAGCAGTTTCCAAGCCGAACCGAGCATCGTGTTTAAGGAGTATGAATGGATCGTGGTCCAGCAATACTTCATCCTCAGGAACAAGTTTAGTTACCACATCTCTTCCCATCGTTCCCACATTCGCTTTCACAGGCATCTGTATGTCATGACAGAATATGGACATCATCCTAAAAAATAAGTTGTGAAATGAATGATATTAAATGGACTTTCACAGCGGGAAGACACGGAAATCTATTCTCATCTTGATGTGTGGGGCTGTACAGACAGAAATGCCATTAGCATTAATGGTAATTATGCGTGTGAGTCCCCGTGCTCTATGGGAATATGCCCCTTCGTTTGCAAGTACAGTGACTGGCTCATTTTGACACTGGAAACAGCTGAGGCTTTTCTTCTCCCTCTAATGGGAGGGATTTGAGTGGCTCAGGGCTCCACTCTGAGCACCGCTTTCTCCAAACTTGCAGTTCAAGCACTCTGAATGAAACTCCTCTTCCTCGGAGGAGCCAAAGACACAATAGAAAGGTGTGATTGCCTGTGAAGCATCCAGGTAATTGGTACATCTTTCTCTATTTTCTGTCACTTGCCATGGTGGTTACCATACAGGATCTATGTTCTCTCATAACAAACTTATTTTAGTGTGGTCTGATAACTACCAAGAATAGTATACTCTGACCAATCTAGCAAAAGCTGTTTAACTCCGGTGCCAATGAGCAGAAGGTAAGCATCTTAACATCTGTTCCCGAAAGCCAGTGTGTTCCAGGCTTAATACAACAGGCAGGCAGATGACAGATTCAGGGAAATGGTTCAAGCCGCCATTGATTCGTTAGGAAGGCTGTGAGACCAAAGGCTGAGCAAAGTTTCACCTGACACAGTAGGAAAACAAAACAAAGAGTCCTCTCTGCCCAAAAGTCAGAAGACATTAACACAAAAGGCAGCCAGCCCTGTACCTCTCCACATACTTCATCAGGACAAGACAAGCATAGTGACGGGTATAATTAAAATATACTTAAAAAACCAAAAAACAAACAAACAAAAAAAACCAAAACCAGCCATCTCGGCTTTCAATTACGATGCAACTAAGAAGCAACCATAGTATCCCTACAAACTATTTTCACTTAGCAAGTTCAGATGGAATTATTGCCATGACCTTTTAAAAACACGAGAGAGTGAATCAATACCCTTTCAGAGCAAGCCTGCCGGAGCCAAACTGGCCATGCTGTAATGGTGTGTATTTCTGCATCAGAAGGCAGTTGAAACCTAATTATCGTCAATCACATACAAGGTAGCTCCACGTACTGATGAGCAGGCGAGCGGCGTGCACGGGAGGGACTGTAAGAGCAGTTCTTCAAGAGGGGAGAGCCTGTGTGATAGGGGTGGGGATCTCAGGAGCCCTGGGCCAGCAGTGAGGCTCACAGGTGAGTTATAGGGACTGTCACTCATTTACAATAACTAACGCTGGCCTGTCAGAAACAGCCACCTGTAAATGATGTAGAGTGGCTGGCAGCCTGCCATCCCCCCGCAGACCTTGCAGCCAAGAATCACATTTGATTGTCGAGGTCATTGGAATGCTTACTTGGATACATGCCATATATTATTAAAAAATAACAAGCAGCCAATCAGCAACATTTCTTCAGGCTCAAGGACACGATGACCAACCTGCTTTTGGGAAACAAGAACGGAAGCTCCGAGATCCGTTTTAGCAGGAGATCTGTGTAATTGCTTCTTTCTAGTCATAGAGAAGCAACAGTGTGGCGGGGGCCCGAGAGCATCCACACCATGTCAGATGGAGAGAATACATGGATATTCACTGTTCCTAAGCTGTTTTAGACATCATGCCAGCAAAACCTAAAAACAAACATTCAATCAACCACCATGACAGCCCCAACTGCCAAGGTATCTGCTGGCGACAGGGTCCAGGGCTTTAACAGCTATGGAAAGCAGTTTGCAGAGGAAGAGAATAAGGGTTTCAGATATGCTTTTCCCATTCGACTGCGTCCTTAAATCTTCCTGAAAATACTGACATGATGCATATGGCAAATATTTTTCTTTTGCATATCTTTTAATATACCACCAAAAAATGGGTATACCCATCTTGATTTTTAATATACCATCAAGGTGGGTAAAGGCACACGCCATCAAATCTAATAA